>NC_057715.1:119891622-119913066 GCF_004010195.1 Chiloscyllium plagiosum | reverse complement strand
ATGCTTTGGAAATCTCTTTAACTCCACTTGCCAAGGTCATTTCAAAGCCCTTCCTCGCTCTCCTGATTCCTAGTTTGAGTTCCCTCCTGCTTTCCTTATATTCCTCATGGGCCTTGTCTGATTTTACCTTCCAAAACCTTAATATGCTTCTTTTTCCCTTTTGACTAAATTCACAACTTCCCTCATTATCCAAGGGTCCCTTACCTTGTCATCTCTCCTTACTGGAACATGCCAGCCCTGAACTCTGACCAATTAAACAATTCCTCTTGTCAGATGTGGACTTGCCTGATAACAGTTCCTCTCAATTAACATTCCCTCGCTCCTGCCTAATACTGACATAATTAGCCTTCCCCCAATTTAGTACCTTCCCACAAGGTCCTGACCTATCCTTATTCAAAGCTATCTTAAAACTTAAGGAGTTGTGATCACTGTTTCCAAAATGCTCTCCCACTGAAAGGTCAGTCACCTGACCAGGGTTATGGTCCAGTATGGCTCCTCCTTTAGTTGGACTATCCACATACTCTTTCAAGAAACCCTCTTGGATACATCTAACAAATTCTGCCTCCTCTAAGCCTCTTGCTGTAAGGGAATCCCAGTCAATATTGGGGAAATTAAAGTCACTCACCAAGACAATCCTGTTATTTTTGCATCTTTCCATAATCTGCTGACATATTTGTTCCTCAATGTCTCGGTGGCTTTTGGGGGTGGGGGTGGGGGTGGGGGGAGCTATAGTATAATCCAGTCACACCCATCTTATTTTTGAGCTCTACCCATACTGCCTCAGAGTATTAGCCCTCCTGTACATCCTCTCCGAGTGCAGCTGTAACATTCTCCCTGATTAGTAATGCAACTCTTCCACCTCTTTTACCTTCATCTCTATCTTGTCTAATAAACAAGACCCTGGAACATTGAGCAGCCAGTCCTGTCCTTCTCTCAACCAAGTCTCTGTAATGGGCACAATATCACAGTCCCATGTATTGATCCAAGCTCTAAGCTAATGTGCCTTACCCATTATACTCCTTGCGTTGAAATAAAATGCACTTCAGCCCATTAGTACCCTCATGTTCATTTACCTGTCTCTGCCTGCCCTTCCTTTCTGATTTACTGGTCCTAACATCTACCTTTCCCTCAATTTCTCCACTTGCTGACCTGCTGCTCTGGTTCCTAGCCCCCCGCCACTCTAGTTTAAACCCTCCCGAGTAGGACTAGAGAGCCTCATTCAGAGGATATTGGATCCCCCCGGCCCCCAGGTTAGGTTCAAACTGTCCCTCTTGAACGGGTCACCCCTGCCCCAGAAGAGGTCCCAATGATCCACGAACATGAAATCCCACTCTCTGCAGCAGCTCCTGAGCCACACATTCATCTCTCCTATCTTTCTATTCCTTGCCTCACTAGCACGTGGCACCAGTAGTAACACAGATTACTATCGTCGAGGTTCCTGATCTTCAGCCTCTTTCCTAACTCCCTGTACTCACTCTGCAGGACCTCATCCCTCTTTCTGCCGATGTCATTGGTACCAACGTGCACACCCTCTAGCTGCTCACCCTCCCCCTTGAGAATTTCATGCAGCTGCTCAGAGACATCCTTGACCCTGGAACCAGGGAGGCAATGCACCTTCCTGAAGTCTCAAACGCGACCACTGAAACACCTGTCTGTGATCCTATCTAGCACTGTTGCTCACTTGTATCTTGCCCAACCCAGCTCTACAGCAGAGCCAGATGTGGTGCCACAGGCCTGGCTGCTGCTGTTATACTTCCCTGAGAGACTATTCCCCTGCAACAGTATCCAAAACTACGTACCTGTTAGAGAGAGACTCCTGCACTACCTGCCTGCTCCCACTGGCGGTGACCCATCTACCTGACTGATCCTGTTGTGTGACCATCTCCCTGTAACCAGTGTCTATCACACTATCCCTTGTAACCTCCTCTGTGTGTCCAACTGCTGCTCCAAGTGAACCACACAGTCTGTGAGGAGCTGCGGCCGGTCACACTTCCTACAGGCACAGTCGTCAGGGACACAAGACTGCTCCCTCATCTCCCATATCTGACAGGAAGAGCATACTACTGCCCTTACTGTCATCTCTGCCTTTTGTATTAATAAAGATAAAAGAATCTTACCTTACCTTATTCACTGAAGCGCAGTATTCACCTAAGCACGCACTTATACTAACAAGCTGCACTGACTGATTCCTTAAATTACTTGCTAATTTTTATACTCCGTGCCCTGAAGAACAAAGGTAAGCATGCTGTATGTTTCTTAACCATCTTATCCACTTGTGTTGCCACGGGAACCATGGACCTATACTACTATTCCCTCGAAGGGTTCCGTCAATTGATTATATTCCCTACAGTATGGAAACAGGCCCTTTGGCCCAACAAGTCCACACCGACCCTCCAAAAGGTAACCCACCCATACCCATTCCTCTACCCTATATTTACCCCAGACACTATGAGCAGTTTAGCATGGCCAATTCACCTGACCCGCACATCTTTGGATTTTGGGAGGAAACTGGACTACCCGGAGAAACCCACGCAGACACGGGGAGAATGTGCAAACTCCACACAGATGGTCACCTGAGGTGGGAACTGAACCTGGATCCCTGGTGCTGTGAGGCAGCAGCGCTAACCACTGAGCCACCATGCAGCCCTCTGCTGTTTGTGATATATATAAGTAACTTAGATCTCCTGTGATTAAAGATTTTGTACAAGGACCCCATAATTTCCTCACCGCCTCCCTCAGCATTATGGGATAAATGCCATCAGGTCTTGGGGAACTGGTGTATCTTAATGCTTTTCAAAACACCCTCCTTTCCGATATCAAAATGCCCCAGAATATCGACATACCCTTTCCAAGACTCACCTTCCGCCATGTCCTTATCCTTTGTGAGTTTTGATGTAAAGTATTAATTAAAGACTTCATCATACCAGCCTCTGTCACTTCCTCTGGCAGCTCGTTCCATTCAGACACCACTGTCCGCGTGAAAAAGTTACCCCTCAGGTCCTTTTTAAATTTTTTCCTCTCTCACCTTAAACCTATGCCCTCCAGTTTTGGACTCCTACACCAAAGGAAAAAGATCTTGGCTACTGACCCTATCCATTGCTGTCATGGCTTTATAAACTTCCAAATGGTTACCCCTCAGTCTCTGACATTCCAGAGCTCTCCCGATAGCTCAAACCTTCCATTCCTAGCAAGATCCTTTAAATCTTTTCTGCACCCTCTCAAGTTTAGCACCATCCGTCCTGTAGCGGGGAAACCAGAATTGTATGCAGTATTCCAAAAATGGCCTCACCAATGTACTGTACAGCCACAACTTGACCACCTAACTCGTATACTCAATGTTATGAGCAATGAAGGCAAGTATGCCAAATGCCTTCTTCATCATCCTATCTACCTGTGATTCCACTTTCAAGGAGCTATACCACTGCACCCTCGGTCTCTGTTCAGCAACACTCCCTGAGGCCTTATCATTAATTAGATTAAACCCTGCCCTGGTTTGCCTTATCAAAATGCATCACCTCACATTTACCTAAATTAAATTCTCTCTGCCACCCCTCGGCCCACTGGCCCATCTGATCAAGATCTCATTGAACTCTGATATAACTTTTTCACTGTCCACTACACTATCTATTTTGGTGTCATCTGCAAATTTACGAACCATACCTCCTATTAGATTAGATTAGATTACTTACAGTGTGGAAACAGGCCCTTCGGCCCAACAAGTCCACACCGACCCGCCGAAGCGCAACCCACCCATACCCCTACATTTACCCCTTCACCTAACACTACGGGCAATTTAGCATGGCCAATTCACCTGACCCGCACATTTTTGGATTGTGGGAGGAAACCGGAGCACCCGGAGGAAACCCACGCAGACACGGGGAGAATGTGCAAACTCCACACAGTCAGTCGCCTGAGTCGGGAATTGAACCCGGGTCTCTGGCGCTGTGAGGCAGCAGTGCTAACCACTGTGCCACCGTGCATCCAAGTTATTTATATAAATGACAAAAAACAATGAACCCAGCACCAAACCCTGTAGCACACCACTGGTCACAGGCTTCCAGTTCGAAAAGCAACCCTCTTCCAGCACTCTCTGTCTTCTACCTTCAAGTCAATTTGGATCCAAACATCTATCTCCTCCGGATCCCTTGTGATCTAAATTTACTAACCAGTTTACCATGCTTGTCAAATGCTTTGCTGGAGTCCATATAGACAATGTTTACCCCAGCTCTGCCTTCATCAATCTTCTTTGTCACCACTTCAAAAAACTCAATCAAGTTAGTGAGATGTGATCTCCCTCACACAAAGCTATGATTATCCCTAATCAGTCCATGTCTTTCCAAATACACGTAGATCCTTTCCCTCAGAATCCCCTTTAACAATGTGCCCTCTGCTGATGTCAGGCTCACCGGTCTATTGTTCCCTGGCTTTTCCTTACCATCTTTCTTAAATAATGGCACCATATTAGCTACCCTCCAGTCTTCCCTAGCTTCCCACAAAGTTCTGGGAAACATCTGATCAGGTCCCAGGAATTTATCTGCTTTTATGCATTTTATGACTCCATCATCTCCTCCTCTGTAATATGAACTTTTTAAGAGACATCACTACTTACTTTGTTCCCTAGCTTTCACATCATTCCCCACATAATTACTGACTCAAAATATCTCACCCATCTCCTGTGGTTCAACATATAAACAGCCTGGTTGATCTCTAAGGAACCCTATTTCCTCCCTAGTTACTCCTGTGCCCTTAATGTATTTGTAGAATCTCTTTGGAATATCCTTAACGCTGTTTGCTGAAGCGATCTTTTTGTCTCTACTTTTTGTCATTTATATAAATGATTGGATGCGAGCATAAGAGGTATAGTTAGTAAGTTTGCAGATGACACCAAAATTGGAGGTGTAGTGGACAGCGAAGAGGTAATAGTAAGGTCCTAGGGAGTGTTGCCGAACAAAGAGACCTTGGAGTGCAGGTTCATAGCTCCTTGAAAGTGAGTCACAGGTGAATAGGATAGTGAAGAAGGCATTTGGTATGCTTTCCTTTATTGGTCAGAGTATTGAGTACAGGAGTTGGGAGGTCATGTTGTGCTGTACAGGACATTGGTTAGGCCACTGTTGGAATATTGCGTGCAATTCTGGTCTCCTTCCTATCGGAAAGATGTTGTGAAACTTGAAAGGGTTCAGATATAAAAGAGACCTAAGGGACAACTTTTTCACGCAGAGGGTGGTACGTGTTTGGAATGAGTTGCCAGAGGATGTGGTGGAGGCTGGTACAATTGTAACATTTAAGAGGCATTTGGATGTGTATATGAATAGTAAGGGTTTGGAAGGATATGGGCCAGGTGCTAGCAGGTTGGACTAGATTGGGTTGGGATATCTGGTCGGCATGGACGGGTTGAATCGAAGGGTCTGTTTCCATGCTGTACATCTCTATGACTCTATGACTCTAAGTCTTCTTGAGCAAATGCTGGATAGCCTTTTAAGCTTGAATATTCTTCCAGATTGGTGATGCAAGAACAGAACACTGCCAGTAACGTGTAACACACTCACTTTTATGGTGGAAATGAATCTGCTCATCACAGAACCGCTTTGAAAGCAGTCACTGTGTGCTCTGGTAATTATTGGGATGGCAGCTTTCAAGCAGAGAGTTGTGGAACAGATCCTTCAGCAGTAGGTGGTATGGTGAGAGACGACATTCAGCAGTAGGTGGTATGGTGAGAGACGACATTCAGCAGTAGGTGGTTTGGTGAGAGACGGCATTCAGCAGTTGAACAGACCAGCTCTGGAAAAAAAGGGTGCCTTTAGGGAGAAGGAGGACTCACAAGAAGAAGGGACAGGCCGAAAAAGGATTCTCAACCCCAGGCTTCATTCCACATAAATACTGTGAATATTTTCTTGTTCATTCTTAATTTCCTTTCATGTTTGCAATGATCTAATGCCAACGGAATAAAGCACCTTTTTTCATGATTTTTGGGTTGACTATGTGTTCAAATCGATGGTACACTCTGAATGTAGAAAAGAAGTTCACCAAATATCATCACACAGCACCTTCAAAACCCACGACCACTTTCATCTGGAAGGAAAAGGGCACCTGATACATGGTAACACCACCACCTTCAAGTTCCCCTCCAAGCCAGTCATCATCATATATCGCTGTTCCTTCACTATCACTGGGTCGAAATCCTGGAATTCCCTATTTAAGGGTTTTGGGGGTCATGGACTGCAGTGGTTCAAGAAGGCAAATCATCAGCAACTAGGGACGGGCAAAAAATGCTGACCCAGCCAGTGACTCCCACATCTCATGAATGAATAAAGAATTTAGGGGGATCCAAGATGGCGGCATTGTGCAAGGATCATGTTTACAGTGGGGCTTGCTTACTCACCAGACCCTGGTTGAGAAGGTGGCCAAATCTAGTGAGGTCCTGGGAAGGCAGATCCAGGAAAAATTGAAGAGAAGCTGGCTCCCGTATCTGCTATGCTGCGAGACCTGGGAGAAAGGACTGATGAACTCCAGCGCTGGGCCACAGGGTTATAGGCAGAGACTGACTCCTCCATAAGCCAGATTGAAATCCTGGAAACACAGGTCCAGGGTCTGTTGGTTCTGGTGGATGATCTTGAAAACAGGGGCAGAAGGAAGAACCTGCGCATTGTTGGCAGACCGGAGGGGTCGGAAGGTGAGCAGCTGGTGGGGTTCTTTGAGAAGTGGTTCCTGGAATTCGTTAGTTTGAAGGCTGAAAAGGGAAGGATAAAGATTGAGAGAGCCCACCGGGTCGTGGCATGAAAGCCGGGAATAGATCAGCCGGGAATAAACCTTATCTGTCCTGGTAAGGTTTCATCAGTATAATGACAAGCAGAGATTCATGGAAGCTTCCAGAGCCTAGGCAGGGACCTGAGGGCATTGGTGTGTGGGGGCTCCAGGGTCATGTTCTTTCAGGACTTTTTGGCAGCAGTGATCTGGAAAAGGAAGTCCTATGACAGTGTCAAGAAGAGGTTGAGTATTCTTTAAGATATCCAGTGGTGCTTCGGATCAATCATAACGGATTGAGACATTTATTCGATTTGCCAGAGCAAGTGAAGAGCTTTGTGGACATAGAACATAGAACAATACAGCGCAGTACAGGCCCTTCGGCCCTCAATGTTGGGTCAACCTGTGGACTATTCTCAGCTCGTCCCCCTACACTATCCCTTCATCATCTATGTGCTTATCCAAGGATTGTTTAAATCTCCCTAATGTGGCTGAGTTAACTATATTTGCAGGTAGGGTCATACCACACCCTTACCTGCCTCTGACATCTGTCTTAAATCTATCACCCTTCAATTTGCAGTTATGCCCCCTCGTACAAGCTGATGTCATCATGCTAGGAAAAAGACTTTCACTGTCTACCCTATCTTATCCTTTGATCATCTTGTACATCTCTATCAAATCCCCTCTTAGCCTTCTTCTTTCCAATGAGAACAGACCCAAGTCTCTCAGCCTTTCCTCATATGACCTTCCCTCCAGACCAGGCAGCATCCTGGTAAATCTCCTCTGCATCTTTTCCAATGCTTCCACATTCTTCCCGAAATAAGGCGACCAGAACTGTACACAATAATCCAAATGCGGCCACACGAGTGGTTTGTATAGCTGCAGCACGATATTGTGACTCCGGAACTCAATCACTCTTCCAATGAAACTTAACACACCGTTTGCCTTCTTGACAGCACTATCCACCTGGGTGGCAACTTTCAGGGATCTATGTACATCGACTCCAAAATCCCTCTGCACATCCACACTACCAAGAATCTTTCCATTGACACAGTACTCTGTCTTCCTGTTATTCTTCCCAAATGAATCACCTCACATTTAGCTGCATTGAACTCCATTTGCCACCTCTCCGCCCAATTCTGCAGTTTATCCAAGTCCTCCTGCAACCTGTAACATTCTTCCACACTGTCCACTACTCCACCAACTTAAGTGTCGTCTGCAAATTTACTAATCCATCCACCTATGCCTGCGTCTAAGTCATTTATAAAAATGACAAACAGCAGTGGTCCCAAAACAGATCCTTGTGGCACACCACTAGTAACTGGTTGAATTGTTTCCATCAACCACCACTTGCTGCCTTCTTTCAGAAAGCCAGTTTCTAATCCAAACTGCTAATTTACCCTCATCTCTACTGCCCTTCTTGAACAAGGGCACAACATTTGCAATCCTCCAGTCCTTTGGTAATAAACCTGAAGACAATGAAGACTCAAAAATCAAGGCCAAAGGCTCCGCTATCTCTTCCCTAGCTTCCCAGAGAATCCTCGGATAAATCCCATCTGGCCCAGGGAACTTGTCTACTTTCACTCCTTCTAGAATTGATAACACCTCTTCGCAACTAACCTCGATCATTTCTTGTCTAATACCTCATTCTTCTCCTCTACAATATTCTCCTCTTCCTGAGTGAAAACAGGTGAGAAATGTACATTTAGTACCCCTCCGATCTCCACAGGGTCCACACACAACTTCCCATTTCTGTCTTTGACTGGCCCTATTCCTACCCTAATCATCCTTTTATTCCTCACATACCTATAGAAAGCTTTAGGGTTCTCCTTTATTCTATTTGCTAAAGACTGCTCGTGTCCTCTCTTTGCCCTTCTTAATTATCTCTTTAAATCCTTCCTAGCTGATCCGTATCTCTCCATCGCCTCATCTTAACCATCTTGTCTCATCAAAATGTAAGCTTCCTTCTTCCGCTTAACAAGAGATGCAATTTCTGTAGTAAACCACGGTTCCCTTACCTTATCACTTCCTCCCTGCCTGACAGGGACATACCTATCAAGGACACGCAATATCTGTTCCTTAAACCAGCTCCACATTTCCATTGTCCCCATTCCCTGCATTTTGCTACCCCATTCTATACATCCTAATTCTTGCCTAGTCGCATTATAATTGCCCTTGTCCCATCGATAACTCTTGACCTGTGGCATGTACCTATCCCTTTTCATTGCTAAATTAAACGTAACTGAATTACAGTCACTCTCTCCAAAGTGCTCACCTACAACTAAATCAAACACCTGGCCTGGTTCATTACCAAGCACCAGATCCAGTGTGGCCTCCCCTCTTGTTGGCCCTTCAACATACTGTGTCAGGAAACCCTCCTGTACACATTGGACAAAAACTGGTCCATCCGACATACTAGAGTTATAGCATTTCCAGTCAATGTTGGGGAAGTTAAAGTCCTCCACAATGACCATCCTGTTCTTTTCTCTCCTATCCAGAATAATTTTGCCAATCCTCTCTTCCACCTCCCTGGAACTCTGCGGAGGTCTACAAAAAGCTCCAAGTAGTGTGACCTCTCCTCTTCCGTTTCTAACTTCAGCCCACGCTACAACAGTAGACGAGTCCTCATCAAAAGTTCTCTCAGCCACCATCATACTATCCTTGATTGACAAGGCCACGCCTCCCCCTCTTTTACCTCCTTGCCTGTTCTTACTGAAAATCTAAACCCTAGAGCCTGCAACATCCATTCCTCACCTTGCTCTATCCATGTCTGTCTCTGAAATGGCCATAAGGTCGAAGTCCCAGGCATCTATCCATGCTGCAAGCTCAACTACTGTATTCCAGATACTCCTGGAAGTAAACACACTTCAAACCAGATTGCTGTCTGCAGGCACATTCCTGTGACCCTGAAATCCTGTCCCTCCTTCCTACTCTCATCATCCTGCGCACTGCAGCTACAACTCCGGTTCCCATCCCCTTGCTGAGCTAGTTTAAACCCACCCTAAACCCACATACTGTCTTAAATCAGACGATCAAATAGGCGTAGAGGACAGAGCTGTTTGTGTTTGTTCTTTAAAGAGGACTTGGTGGAGTCTCCTTTCTGTTTGTAATAAGTTGTGCTAAATAGTGCTCGGGATGGATAAAGCATTTACCTTTAATTTCTCAGCTAAGTTATATGAATGGATGGGTGACATATTTATTTTTAACTTACTTGTTTATCGTACTAAGCTTGTTTTAGTTTTATTTTCCTACCGGGTTACCAATGTATGTGGTGCGACCTTGGCTGGTAGGAGTTGAGGGAGTGGTTGGGATGGTTAGTAGGTTTGTGGGATGCATTGGTGCCCCCTCTGAATAGGGGGTAAATTCCTCCAATCAGTACCTTTGACATTTTTTTTATTTTTTTTGTTTTTGGTGTATATAGTTTTTGGAAATCTTGTCAATTTGTTGACTGTAGTTATTTTAGTTTATGTAATTTTTGGGTTCTGTGGATTTTCTTGCATTAAGCTCAGCAATGTGTGATTTGGGTTCTCCCTCTGCAGGAGTCTAAATGGTGCTATAGAAGGTTATGGCAAAGGATGTGTTTAAGTGGTGCACCTGGAACATTAAGGGGAGTTACTTGCCGGTCAATAGGAGGAAGGTACTTTCCAACCTTAAAAGGGAGAGGGTGGATGTTGCCTTATTACAAGAAACACACCTAGATGATACAGAGCATTTGAAACGGCAACAGAATGACTATGACCAGGTTTATTTTTCATCTTTCAATATGAGGAGTAGAGGAGTGGCCATTCTAGTTAGAAAAAATCTCCTATTTAAGTTATTAGAGTTATTAGAGTGTATTAAAGACATGCACAGGAGATATGTAATCCTTAAAGAATTGATACATGGAGAAGAATACGTGAATTTAAATGTTTACTGTCCCCCAGCCCACCCCATTAAGTTCTTGACAGATGCACTTTCTAGACTGGTTAACTTTGTATCTCAGCATATTATCGTAGGTAGGGATTTCAACTGTCTCATAGACCCTATGGTAGACAGATTGCCCAAAGGCCTTCAAATATCTTCTTCACGATCTAAACAATTAAGGGATTTGTGTGTTAAACTGGGATTGGTAGATGTTTGGAGGCACCTTCGCCCAACTGGTAGGGATTTCACATTCTTCTCGAATCCGCATAAATGCCATACCAGGATTGACCTTTTTCTGATCCCCGCAGCACATCTGGGCTCGGTGGAGTCATGTACAACTGGCAAGGTCACTATTTCCGATCAAGCCCTAGTGTATTTAATGAGGAGAAAGTGAGGTCTGCAGATGCTGGAGATCAGAGCTGAAAATGTGTTGCTGGAAAAGCGCAGCAGGTCAGGCAACATCCAGGGAACAGGAGGATCGACGTTTCGGGCATTCCTGAAGAAGGGCTTATGCCTGAAACGTCGATTCTCCTGTTCCCTGGATGCTGCCTGACCTGCTGCGCTTTTCCAGCAACACATTTTCAGCTAGTGTATTTAATGGTCAAGAATAAGGATACGGTGGTAGGCTTGAGGCACTGCCAACTGGACCCCTTGATCCTCAAGGATAGCAAGTTTACTGAATTATTTTCTACTGAGTTCAGGGCTTTTTTAGACATTAATTCAGACTCAGCCAATAACCCATCCATTCTCTGGGAAACAGCTAAAGCCTATGCCAGGGGGTTGGTTATTTCCTCTCCAGCCAGTAAGAAGTGGCAGATGGGTGAGCAGCAATGCTTGCTCGAGATGCGTCTGAAAGTAGCTGAAAAGGCAAACTTTGACAGGCCCTCGCTGGTTAAACTGCAGAGGATCACAGTGCATCAGGCAATGCTGAACTCTATGCTCACATGGACAGCAAAGGGGGAGCTTACATTTGCAAGACAAAGGCTGTTTGAACATGGGGACAAGTACCTCGTGTACCTTGCAAGGAAAAGGAGTGCCCCCCAAGTCATTATTTCGATCAGGGGGGACACTGGAAATTTAAACCATGATTCTAAAAGGATTAATGCAGCATTCTGGAAGTTTTACTCTGAACTATACCAATCTGAAAGCTGTGAGAGTGGGCGGGTTAGGATGGAGTCTTTTTTTAAGAATGTGGACCTTCCGGGAGTGACACCTGAACAAGAGTCTCTCCTCAATGCCCCGTTGTCAGAGCAAGAGGTGCAGGAGGCTGTGAGGCAGCTCCAGGATGGGAAGGCGCCGGTCCTGACAGGCTTCCCAGTGAGTTGTATGAGGAATTTATAAGTATATTGTCAGGGCCGATGCTTATTATGTTTAATGACTCACATAGTCATGGCCTCCTCCCACCATCTCGAGGAGAGGTGAACATTTCTCTCATCCTTAAAAAAGAGAAGGCCCGGAGGATTGTACTTCCTATATGCCCATTTCACTCCTGAATATTGACTTCAAAATCCTATCCAAGACTCTGCCATGAAGGATAGTAACTGTACTGCCCTCCATCAAGATAGAGGATCAGACAGGGTTCATAAAAGGTTGCAGATTGACTGATAATATCAGGAAGTTACTTAATATATTCCAAGTATGTCAACAATGATTGGTAGAGGGATTAGTGATCTCTTTAGATGTGGAAAAGGCTTTTGACAGGGTCAAGTGGCTATACCTTTTTTATACTTTAAAACGGTTTGCCTTGGGCGAGGTCTTTATCAGGTGGGTGGAGGTTTTGTATAGTGATCCTCTTGCCGCGGTCCTCAACAATGGTGCATGGTCAAGTAGTTTTAATATTTGTAGGGATAGTTGACAGGGCTGTCCCTTGTCACATTGCTATTCACGTTGGTGATTGAACCGCTGCCAGAGGCAATACGCAGGGATCCCAATATAACCGCTCCAGAAGTAGGGACAAAGTCACATAAGATTGCACTGTATGCGGATGATGTTCTTGTCTTCTTACCAAGCTCAACAATCTCAATGCTACACCTGATACAATGCATTAATCTATTTGGGGGTTTCTCGGGTTAGAAAATCAACTTTATGAAATCAGAGGCTATGCCCATCGGTGGTCTCCCGAGGGTGCCTGATCCTGAGGGTGGATCCCGGTTTCCCTTTATATGGTTGCAGGAAGGCTTTCTCTATTTAGGTATATTTATTACCCCCATCTGTGATTGGCTATTTAAAGCTAATTTTGCCCATTTATTCGACTGAATCAAGCAGGACCTTCTTAGATGAGAGGTGTTCCTATCTCTTGGTTAGGTCAGATAGCCCTCATTAAAATGTACATTCTCCTCCATCTGCTGTATCCTATGCAAATGTTTCCTCTGCTTTTTACTAAGCAAATATTGAGAAGACTCAATGGTCCAGCTCCTTTATCTGGTATCGCAAGCAACCCTAATTAAACTCACAAAACTGCAGTTACCTTACAGACCGGGAGGAGTGGGCCTCCCAGAATATCAGAAACTATCAGTTAAGCTAATTGCTTTCGTACATGAATGATTGGACCCCGGGGGACCCTCACTCACTTTGGTTGGACATCGAAGTATCTCAGGCAAGATGCCCCCTCATTACCTGCTGTTCTTAGACAAAATGAGAATAGTTAAGGAATAGTGCCATAGCCGAATAGTCATCAATACTGTCAAGGCACGGTGGGCAATGCATCAGGATGAGGGCAATATTGCAAAAACATCATTTTTGACACCCATAATTGGTACGCCGGGTTTTCAGCCAGGGATGATGGATTCTGGGTTTAAACTATGGGCAGTTAGGGGCGTGTCTTGCCTGCAAGACTTATTCGAATGGGACATATTGATGTCCTTTGACCAGCTGGCTCGGAAATATGAGTTGCCCAGTAGGGTCCTCTTCTGATTTTTGAATTAGAAATTTCATACAAAGTGAGACCACACGATTCTTACAGGTCTGACATAAAGAAGAAGCTGATAAGTGCTGAGGGTACATTTTCTGCTTGCAATGTTTATCACCTATTGGGAGAATGTACTTCGAACAAGATTGAACGGCTCTGTAAGATACGGAAGAGGGAGCTGAACACTGAGATTTCTTCTGAAATATGGGAGGATATCTGGGAAAGTGCAAGAAGGATCTCAATTTGCAACAGAACCTATGCCTTGCAATCGAAGTTTCTCGACAGGGTTCACTTGGCTCCAGATTGCCTTGCAAAATTTAAAGTGGGAGCATATTCAATGTGTCCTAAATGTGAAGTGAGCATGGGCACACTTACTCATTGTCTTTGGTCCTGGCACAGACTGCGGGCATATTGGAACGCTGTGGAGAGCAAAATAGAGAAGGCCCTGGGGACAGCGGTGAAGACGGACCCGGTAACTCTTCTTCTTAGCTTGTTAATTCACTTCCATTAGATGCACACACACAAAAAAGGCTTTTCAGTATCCTCTTTTTTGTGCACGAAAGAACATTCTGTTAGGGTGGGTGCCTGAAAGTCCCCTGGGGCTGGCATAAGCTAGTCATGGAGCACATCCCCCTGGACTTTCTGATGAGTATGGCGCACGTGGAGGCCCTTTTTGGACTACCCATGTACAGATTTGTCTGCCACTCTAATAAGAGCCTTTATGTAGCCATGGCAATTCCTCGTAATGAATCTGGTATCCAGAGGGGAGGAACTACGCACATATGAATATGTATAAACTTACGCGCTCAATGATCGAGGGCTATTACTTTGTTTCACTAAGCTGTGTTATCATTACCATTACTGTTACGTTTCCTTTTTTTTAGTTAGTTGTTGGTTATTATTTATTTATCTATGTAATTAGTGTTGTTTTTACATTGGTTTGAATTGTTTACTTTTGTATTTGGAATATTCAAAAAATTTCCTTTTTTCAATAAAAATATATTTTTAAAAATAAAGAATACAGCATGTACAGCAAATTTTGTTTTGACCAGCACCTTATTGAATGGCCCTCTTGATAAACCGGCAAAACCTACATACCTCAAATACCACAATGTCTGGATATTTATGCTGTAAATAAAGTTTAACAGTGATGTGGTTACCACCTGCATTACATTTCTATTACTTACCATGTATTTTTACATTGATGTTAGGAGGTATGTTGATGTTTTTACATTGATGTTAGGAGGTATGTTGATGTTTTTACATTGATGTTTTGAGGGATTTTGATGTGTCAAACAAAAAAATGAAAGAACTGCAGATGCTGGAACAGAATTTTTTGGAAAAGCTCAGCAGGTCTGGCAGCACCTTTGGAGAGAAATCAAAGTTAAAATTTCAGGTCCAGTGACCCTTCCTGAGAACAGGATTGCTGAGCTGAACTTTTCCAACAATTTCTGTTGATGTCTCGAAGCTTCACTTGGTCAGGTATTACGGCGGTTATGCTTTAACTCTTAATTATCTGGAATATTTTTATTAACCGGCACACTCCTAGTCCCATAGGTGCCAGTTAGTAAAATGTTTGTTGTAATAAAAACAGGACAATGGGATGATATCCTTTATTACAAGACAAATTTATGGAAGGCATAATAGTAATATCACTAAGCTAATATTCCAGAACCCTAGGTTCAAATCCTGTTGAAGCAGATGGTGAAATTTAAATTCAATTAATAAATCTGGAATTAAAAAGCTAGTCTTATGATGACCATGTGACCACTGTTGATTATTGTCGAAAAGTGTGGCGCTGGAAAAGCACAGCAGGTCAGGCAGCATCCAAGGAGCAGGAGAATCAATGTTTCGGGCATAAACCCTGCATCAGGAATGTCTGCCTGTGAATCAGCATTGCCCAAAACGTTGATTCTCCTGCTCCTTGGATACTGCCTGACCTGCTGTGCTTTTCCAGCACCATACTTTTCAACTCTGATCTCCAACCTCTGCAGTCCCCACTTTCTCCATGGTTGATTATTGTAAGAGTTCATCTGGTTCACTCATGTTTAAGGAAGGAAATTTGTTATCCTTATCTGATCTGGCCCACATGTGACTCCAGACCCACGGCAATGTGATTGACTCTTAACTGCCCTCTGGACAAATAGGGACAGGTAATAAATGCTGTCCTGGACAGCAATGCCTACATTCCACAAACAAATATAGAAAATTGATCATTAAAGGATTTTACCTTCATTTATACAGTGCATTAGAGAATAAATTGCTTCTCAGTTGTAAATTGGTGCCCCTTTATTCTAGACACGCCCATGAGGGGAACATCCTCTCAGTATTTATCCTGTCAATCCCCTTAAGAATCTTATCTGTTTCAATGAGATCGCCTCTCATTCTTCTAAACTCCAGTGAGTAGAATCCCAACCTGTTTAGCCTTTGCTCAGAAGACAATCCCTCCATACCAGGGATCATCCTAGTGAACTTTCTTTGAACTGCCTCCAATGAAATAAAGTCATTGAGTCATAGAGATCTACAGCACGGAAACAGACCCTTCAGTCCAACTCATCCACGCCAACCAGATATCCTAAATTAATCTAGTCCCAACTGGCAGCACTTGGCCCAAATCCCTCTCATCCCTGCCTATTCATATACTCATCCAGATGCCTTTTAAATGCTGTCATTGTACCAACCTCCACCACTTCCTCTGGCAGCTCATTTCATACACTTACCACCCTCTTTGTGAAAAGGTTGCCCTAGATAACCTTTCAAATTTTTCCCCTCTCACCCAAATCTATGCCCTCTAGTTTTGGATTCCCCTACCCCAGGAAAACTGACCTTGGTTATCCAATGCATTCACCCTCTCCATGCCTCTCATGATCTTATATACCTCTATAAGATCCCCCTCAGTTTCCTATGCTCTAAAGAAAAACATGCTAGCTTGTTCAACTCTCCCTGTAACTCAGACCATTGATTCATGCAACATCCTTGTAGATTTCTACTGCACTCTTTCCAGTTTAATAACATCCTTCCTACAGCGAAGGTGACCAAAACTGAACACAATACTCCAACTGCGGCCTCACCAACATCCTGTACAACTGCAACATATTTCCAACTGATATACACAGTGTCCCAAAAGCCTTCTTCACTGCCCTGTCTACTTGTGACTTCACTTTCAGAGAACAGTGCACCTGAACTCCAAGGGCCCTCCGTTCCACTACACTTCTTGATACCCTACAATTAACCATGAAACTCCGAGTCAAAAAGTGTGGCGCTGGAAAAGCACAGCAGGTCAGGCAGCATCCGAGGAGCAGGAGAATGGATACTTCAGGCAAAAGCCCTTCACCAAGAATGTGGGCTTGATTGGGAACGTGGGCAAGTTAGTGGTGATATCTTGGGGACAGTCCATATCACAGCAGAGGAGGTGTTGGATGTATTAGAATGTATCTCCTAGTCCTGACCAGATATACCCAAGAAAACTGCAAGAGGCTAGAGAAAAAATTGCTGTGGCCATGGCTGCTATTTTTGCATCATCGTTAGCCATGGTTGAAGTCTCACAAGACTGGAGGGTAGAGAATGTTGTGTCGTTGTTCGAGAAGGGCTGCAAAGAAAAACCTGGGAACCTATTCAGGTTCAATCTGTCGTTCTTATACAGGTCACTCCTACCCCAGAAGAGACCCCAATGATCCAAAAATTACATCCTTGCACCCAGCACCAGTTCCTCAGCTATGCATTCATCTGCTCTATCCTCCCATTCCTATTCTCACTACCACGTGGCATGATAATAATCCAAAGTACCTACTATTACTACCCTGGAGGTCCTACTTTTTAACCTTATGCCTAATTCCTTATATTCTCTCTGCAGAACTTCATCCCTTTCCCTACCCATGTTATTCCCACCAACGTGCACAGTGACCTCCTGCTGGTTACTGAACCCATTTCAGAATATTCTGCACCCACTCAGAGACATCCTTGGTCCTAGCACCCAGGAGGTAACACACCATCCAGACGTTTCACTGACAACTGCAAAAAGGTCTGCCTGTGCCTCAGATCAGAGAGTCATCTATTATAGTCGATTGCTTGGAAGTTGACATACCACTCAGTGCAGTAGAGCTAGTCTCAATACCAGAAACCTGTCAGAGCCAACCCCCCCATCCGCACCCCCCCCCCCCCTCCCCAACCCCCCAAATATCCAAAACAGCATACTTGTTTGAAATGGAATAGCCATAAGAGACTCCTGCACGACCTGGTTACCTCCCCTGCCATTCCTGAAGAAGGGCTTATGCCCGAAACGTCGATTCTCCTGTTCCCTGGATGCTGCCTGACCTGCTGCACTTTTCCAGCAACAGATTTTTCAGCTCTGATCTCCAGCATCTGCAGTCCTCACTTTCTCCTAGTTGATTTTAACCCACTGCGAATCCTCTTGCAAGGATGCCTTCCTTGAAGAAGCTCTCTCCCTCCCTCTACAAGGATTTCAGTGAGATTCCTGAAGAAGGGCTTATGTCCGAAACGTCGATTCTCCTGCTCCTTGGATGCTGCCTGACCTGCTGCGCTTTTCCAGCAACACATTTTCAGCTCTGATCTCCAGCATCTGCAGCCCTCACTTTCTGCCCTCCCTAATTGCCAACCATCTACATGACAGTATCTGCAGGTTTTCTACCTTGCTTAAAACTCCACCCATCACACACCTTGGCTCCTCTAAATTCCTCATTGCCTCTATCTGCCACTCAAACCGATCCACACAGTCCAATAGGATTCACAATCCAATACACTTCCTGTAGACACAGTCTTCCAGAACATTCAAATTCTCCATGATCTCCCACGTATGACAGGAAGAGCACATCACCCAAATAAAAGCCATTTCTACCCCTTTAATAATCTACAGACAGAAATTATCTTAAAACAAACACAAAATTCTTTGATCAAAAATGTAGTGTTAGCACAGTCTTACTGCTCAAAAACCCACTCTGGGATAACCAATCCTTAACATTAAAAGTCAATCAAGAGACAGATCATAGAATAAGCATAAGAAAAGAAAGTCTTCACTTACTCACTATTACAGATTTACAAAAAAAATTAAAATTTACAAGTTTTATAAGTCTGAAAAAATAAACATTTACCTGATCAGGGTCAAAAACCAAAGGTCATCCTCTTAGGAACTTCCACGCAGTGATTTTTATTTTCTAAATCATGAAATCTCTGCAGCGCTGAGACCTCTCATGTCAGCTAGGAAACTTCACAGCTTGTTTGTTGTTTTAGTGAAACCTGATTTCCAGAGCCCTTGTGCAATTTCTCAATCTGACAGCTGTGAAACTACACTTGTCAACTGCTTCATAAGAAGTCGATCTCCGAGTGTTATGCAATTCCTCAGACTCTGACCTTGCCATGTGGGCATTCTCCCGAAACATTCTTTTCTTCCTCCCTTTTAGGGTAACTTTGTTTTTTTTTATATATTAAGTTCTAAAAACAATACAACAATGTTTACAGTGGAGAAGGAGATGGAACCTAGAGAGTGGGGTAATAAACAGTGATATCTTGAAAAATGCCCATATTACAGAGGAGTAGGTGCTGGATGTCTTAAAACATATAAAGGTGGATTAAACCCTGGGACCTGGTCAGGTGTACCTTAGAACTCTGTGGGAAGCTAGGGAGGTGATTGCTGGGCCCCTTGCTGAGATCTTTGTATCATCAATAGTCACAGGTGAGGTGCCAGAAGATGTGGTGCCTCTATTTAAGAAAGGTGGTAAGGAAAAGCCAGGGAACTATAGACCGGTGATCGTAACATCAATGATGGGCAAGTTGTTGGAGGGAAACCCGAGGGATAGGATTTACACGGATTTGAAAAAGCAAGGACTGATTAGTCAACATGGCTTTGTGCATGGGAAATCGTGTCTCATGAACTTGATTGAGTTTTTTGAAAAGGTAACAAAGAGGAATGATGAGGGCAGTGCAGTGGATCTATATGGACTTGAGTAAAGTCTTCAACAAGGTTCCCCATAGTAGACTGGTTAGCAAGGTTAGTTCACATGGAATAGAGAGAGAACTAGTTATCTGGATACAAAACTGGCTCGAAGGTAGAAGACTGAGGATGGTGGTGGAGGGTTGCTTTTCAGACTGTAGGCCTGGGACCAGTGGTGTGCCACAAGGATCGGTGCTGGGTTCACTGCTTTTCGTTATTTATATAAATGATTTGGTAGTGAACGTAGGAGATATGGTTAGTACATTTGCAGATGACACCAATATTAGAGGTGTAGTGGCCAATGAAGAAGGTTACCTCAGAGTATAACACCATCCTAATCAAATGAGCCAATGGATCAGAGGTTGGCCGATGGAGTTTAATTTAGATAAATGTGAGATGCTGCATTCTGGAAAGGCAAATCAGGGCAGGACTTATATACTTAATGGTAAGGTCCTGGAGAGCGTTGCTAAACAAAGAGAGCTTGGAGTGCAGATTTGAACTAGGAAAATCCAGTGGGAGTTGAGGTTGAATTGGCTCGGAATTTAAGGAGCAGCAGGCTTTGATTGAAGATATTGTGCCACTGGGATATTCTGCACTGTGAGAAGTTAGGATGATTGACAGTTAGAGTTGTACTGGAAACTGTAGAAATGTGCAATGGCAATTATAAGTGTGTCCTTAATAGGCTTTTGAAAGAGATTCTGAAAGGGACAACTGAGTTTGAAACAGTCTGGAATAACTGAGGCGATAGTGCTATCTCTTGTGCTTTACAGCTGGATAAAGAAAATAAAGACCTGCAGAAATTGATTTAAAAAAAAAACTGCAGGGAGCAATGTCCCACTCACAGGGCAATGTGGAATACAAGGAAAAGTCTGCAGACAGATCCAATACTGTGACTCGATTAACCAGATTTTGATTTACACATGGAGCATGAAGCAGACTTCTCCCTGATTTAGCTCAAATGAAAACATGTCAAGAATAGACAGCAGTTGTGACTACTCTCTCTCTCTCATATCGTTCAGAGCAGTTTTCCAACTCTGCAATGTAATAAGTTGAAACTGGTGTGCAATGTCATCTTAGACAGAGTCAGGACAGAGGCTAATTTGTCAGATGAAGGCCCGACCAGCACACTGAGAGCAGGGTTCATGACCCAACATAAGACTCTGAGTGAAGATAGAGGCCCCTCAGTGAAAATTGGACTGTCCTCACAGAAAGATTTCTTCACATTCAAGTGTTAACAAAAAAGGAGTCCAAAACAAGGAGTAGTTACAAACATCACAGATTCAACACGAGCTTGATCATTAGAATCCAGAGAAAGTATATTCCTGTCAGGGTGAAAGGGAAGGCTAGTAGGTATAGGGAATGCTGGATGACTAAAGAAATTGAGGGTTTGGTTAAGAAAAAGAAGAAAGCATATGTAAGGTCTAGATCGAGTGAATCCTTAGAACAGTATAAAGGAATTTGGAGTATACAAAAGAGGGAAATCAGGAGGGCAAAATGGGACATGAGATAGATTTGACAAATAGAATTAAGAGAATCCAAAGAGTTTTTACATTTTACAAATACATTAAGGACATAAGGGTAACTAGGGAGAGAATAGGGCCCCTCAAAGATCCTGAAGAAGGGCTTATGCCCGAAACGTCGATTCTCCTGTTCCCTGGATGCTGCCTGACCTGCTGCGCTTTTCCAGCAACACATTTTCACCCCTCAAAGATCAGCAAGGGGGCCTTTGTGTGGTGCCACAGAAAATGGGGGAGATACTAAATGAATATTTTGCATCAGTATTTACTGTGGAAAAGGATATGGAAGATATAGACTGTAGGGAAATAGGTGGTGACATCTTGCAAAATGTCCATATTACAGAGGAGGAAGTGCTAGATGTCTTGAAATGGGTAAAGGTGGATAAATCCCCAGGACCTGATCAGGTGTACCCGAGAACTCTGTGGGA
>NC_057715.1:119880265-119891596 GCF_004010195.1 Chiloscyllium plagiosum | reverse complement strand
ATCCTGAGGGACAGGATGTACATGTATTTGGAAAGGCAAGGACTGATTCAGGATAGTCAAAATGGCTTTGTGCGGGGGAAATCATGTCTCACAAACTTGATTGAGTTTTTTGAGGAAGTAACAAACAGGATTGATGAGGGCAGAGCGGTAGATGTGATCTGTATGGACTTCAGTAAGACGTTCAACAAGGTTCCCCATGGGAGACTGATGAGCAAGGTTAGATCTCAATGAATACAGGGAGAACTAGCCATTTGGATACAGAACTGGCTCAAAGGTAGAAGACAGAGGGTGGTGGTGGAGAGTTGTTTTTCAGACTGGAAGCCTGTGACCAGTGGATTGCCATAAGGATCGGTGCTGGGACCTCTACGTTTTGTCATTTATGTAAATGATTTGGATGCGAGCATAAGAGCATATGTGGGTGGCACGGTGGCACAGTGGTTAGCACTGCTGCCTCACAGCGCCAGAGACCCGGGTTCAGTTCCCGCCTCAGGTGACTGACTGTGTGGAGTTTGCACATTCTCCCCGTGTCTGCGTGGGTTTCCTCCAGGTGCTCCGGTTTCCTCCCACAATCCAAAGATGCGCAGGTTAGGTGAATTGGCCATGCTAAATTGCCCGTAGTGTTAGGTGAAGAGGTAAATGTAAGAGAATGGGTCTGGGTGGGTTGCACTTCAGCAGGTCGGTGTGGACTTGTTATGCCGAAGGGCCTGTTTCCACACCGTAAGTTATCTAATAAGAGGTACAGTTTGTACGTTTGCAGATGACGCCAAAATTGGAGGTGTAGTGGACAGTGAAGAGGGTTACCTCAGATTACAACAGGGTCTTGACCAGATGGGCCAATGGGCTGAGAAGTGGCAGATGGAGTTTAATTCAGATAAATGCGAGGTGCTGCATTTTGGGAAAGCAAATCTTAGCAGGACTTATACACTTAATGGTAAGGTCCTAGGGAGTGTTGCTGAAGAAAGAGACCTTGGATTGCAGATTCATTGCTCCTTGAAAGTGGAGTCACAGGTAGACAGGATAGTGAAGAAGGCATTTGGTATGCTTTCCTCCATTGGGCAGAGCATTGAGTACAGGAGTTGGGAGGTCATGTTGCGGCTGTACAGGACATTGGTTAGGCCATTGTTGGACTATTACGTGCAATTCTGGTCTCCTTCCTATCGGAAAGATGTTGTGAAACTTGAAAGGGTTCAGAAAAGACTTACAAGGATGTTGCCAGGATTGGAGGATTTGAGCTATAGGGAGGGTGAATAGACTAGGGCTGTTTTCATTGGAGAAAAGAAGGTTTAGGGGTGACTTGATAGAGGTGTACAAGATGATTAGGGGTTTAGATAGGGTTGACCGTGAGAACCTTTTTCCACGTATGGAGTCAGCTATTACGAGGGGGCATAGCTTTAAATTAAGGGGTGGTAGGTATAGGACAGATGTTAGGGGTAGGTTCTTTACTCAGCGAGTCGTGAGTTCATGGAATGCCCTGCCAGTAGCAGTGGTGGACTCTCCCTCTTTATGGGCATTTAAGCGGGCATTGGATAGGCATATGGAGGATAGTGGGCTAGTGTAGGTTAGGTGGGCTTGGATCGGCGCAACATCGAGGGCCAAAGGGCCTGTACTGCGCTGTATTCTTCTATGTTCTATGTATGTTTTCCCTGGAGCGTTGGAGGCTGAGGGGGTGACCTTACAGAGGTTACAAAATTATGAGGGGCATGGATAGGGTAAATAGGCAAAGTGTTTTCCCTGGGGTTGGGGAGTCCAGAACTAGAAGGCATAGGTTTAGGGTGAGAGGGGAAAGATATAAAAGAGACCTAAGGGACAACCTTTTCACACAGAGACTAGATTGGGTTGGGATATCTGGTCGGCATGGACGGGTTGGACCGAAGGGTCTGTTTCCATGCTGTACATCTCTATGACTCTATCTCAGACAGGACAACATTTCAGATTTCTAAATTTAGACATTATTAACCTATTGGGCATCCTGGTGAAGGGCTTATGCCCGAAATGTCGACTTGCCTGCTCCTCAGATACTGCCTGACCTGTTTTTCCAGCAGCACACTTTTCAACCTATTGGGCTTTTTCCAAAGTCTCAGTGGATTTTGCTTTTCTGTTTTTAACTCAAACTCCAGGGGCACTTGATGCTTCCACAGCAACCAGTGTACCACCCCCCTTCTCCCTCTCTCTTTCCTCACTATCTAAGGTCCCAGACACACCGTTCGGATGAAGCAGTGTTTTACATGCATTTCACTCAAATCTAATCTACTGCATTTGCTGCTCACATAGAACATAGAACAATACAGCACAGAACAGGCCCTTCGGCCCACGATGTTGTGCCGAACTTCTAACCTAGATTAAGTACCCATCCATGTACCTATCCAAATGCCGCTTAAAGGTCGCCAATGATTCCGACTTTACCACTCCCACGGGCAGCGCATTCCATGCCCCCACCACTCTCTGGGTAAAGAACCCACCCCTGACATCTCCCCTATACCTTCCACCCTTCACCTTAAATTTATGTCCCCTTGTAACACTCTGTTGTACCCGGCCGTTCCAACGAGAAAAGGCCGAGAACTCTCAACCTATCCTCGTACGACTTCCTCTCCATTCCAGGCAACATCCTGGTAAATCTTCTCTGCACCCTCTCCAAAGATTCCACATCTTTCCTAAAGTGAGGCGACCAGAACTGCACACAGTACTCCAAATGCGGCCTAACCAAAGTCCTGTACAGTTGCAACATCACTTCACGACTCTTGAATTCAATCCCTCTGCTAATGAACGATAATACTCCATAGGCCCTCTTACAAACTATCCACCTGAGTGGCAACCTTCAAAGATCTATGTACATAGACCCCAAGATCCCTCTGTTCCTCCACCTGACTAAGAACCCTACCATTAACCCTGTATTCCGCATTCTTATTTGTTCTTCCAAAATGGACAACCTCACACTTGGCAGGATTGAACTCCATCTGCCACTCCTCAGCCCAGCTCTGCATCATATCTAAGTCCCTCTGCAGCCAACAACAGCCCTCCTCACTGTCCACAACTCCACCTATCTTCGTATCATCTGCAAATTTACTGACCCACCCTTCGACTCCCTCATCTAAGTCATTAATAAAAATTACAAACAGCAGAGGACCCAGAACTGATCCCTGCGGAACTCCACTTGTAACTGGGCTCCAGGCTGAATATTTACCATCTACCACCACTCTCTGCCTTCGACCGGTTAGCCAGTTTTCTATCCAATTGGCCAAATTTCCCTCTATCCCATGCCTCCTGACTTTCCGCATAAGGATAGCTATGGGTGACTCCTGTGGGACAAGTTTGTGTTCCTTCTTTGCTCCTACGAATCTTAGTTGATTACAATGTAGAGACCACAATGTGGTCTCCTCTACACTGGGGAGACAAAGCACAGACTGGGTAACTGCTTCACAGAACACCAACGTCCTGTCCTCAAAGAAGTCCCTGAGCTCCCAGTTGCCTGCCACTTCAACAGCTCACCCTGTTCCATGGCCAACATCTCTGTCTCAGGCTTG
This sequence comes from Chiloscyllium plagiosum, assembly GCF_004010195.1. Taxonomy (NCBI): domain Eukaryota; kingdom Metazoa; phylum Chordata; class Chondrichthyes; order Orectolobiformes; family Hemiscylliidae; genus Chiloscyllium; species Chiloscyllium plagiosum. Next base: position 119,888,075 of record NC_057715.1, on the reverse strand, counting down.
CTGTATTGCTCCAGCAAAGCTTAGTGCAAGCTGGAAGAATATCCCATTTTCAATTTGGGGACCCTGCAGCCTTCTGGACTCAATATCAAGTTCAACAATGTTAGGGCTTGAAACTCCACATGCCAGGCCTTGTCATCACATGGTCTGCTATTACACACACCCATTGTTAGCCACTAGTCCCATTAGCAGCTAGTCACTCTCGCAGACTGACCTTCTCTCATTCCTTTGTTTGCTCAACTGAATTTGACTGTCTCTGGCTTTCATCTCCACCTCCCATTTTCTCCACACCCTTCCCACCCATCCCTGTTTTCAGCATATATAGCAACATTTTCCTTGTTACCATCAATTCTGATGAAGGGTTGCTGGATCCCAAATATTATCTCTGATATATCTCCACAGATGCTGCCACCAGACCTGCTGAGATTTTCCAGCAATTTCTGATTTTGTTTTTCTGACTCCAACATCTGCAGTTGTTTGTTTTGTTTTAGCTTTCTCTTGAGGATACTCGAATCCTTGTCTATGAGGTTTTTTTTTTAAGAGAATTGATTTGGATACTAACCTGATCATTGAGAAGAGACAGGAAGCCCTTTCCCAACTCTTGATCTTTCAATTACCTTGAAAGTCAAGAATGTTTGGCATGATCTTGATGCCCTTGTCAATGTGCAGAAGTAATTGTTACATCTAAAGGAACTGACATGAGGAAATTCATGGTGAAGAATCATTGAAGAGCAGCTCTCCAACATGTACATCAATTTGACAAAATAGTCTTCATGGTGGAAAAGCTTTAAAAGTTAAGACACTGTCATACAATTCAGAGAGAAACTGACTTTACAAAAATCAAAGTGGTGTTGGTGAGTGGGGGATGGTTTGGGTTTGGGGTGATTGAAGGCTAACCTGCGAAAAAAATAATACTCCACAAGGTGGATACAGGTGCAGGGAGAGCTGGACAATCTTATAACGTCCATCCACAGTCTGTTACTGTTAACAAATGTACTGAAACCAGCTAAGGATGAGCTAAAGTCCTCAAAAGATGATGGGATAGTTTCACTGCAGACAGAGGGAGGAGAGGGGAAGGAGGAAGGGAGAAATCCAATAATTTGATGTAAGAAAGAAGGAAAACAAAAAACAGGGACACAAAAAGGCAAAAAACTGGGATTAGCTATTATTATAATAATAACTGCTATTAATCATTCAGTGGGATAGAGAATAAACCAGGAGATAACGAGGGCATGTTAAAAAAGGTAGTGCAAGAATCATGAGTAACTTTGATTTTTATGTAGATTGGGATTGTCAGATTGAAAGAGGAAGCCATGAGAAAAGGTTCATTGTGTATTCAGCAAAGTTTCACCGCACAATGTGTTGTGGATGTCTACCGGGAAACAGGCTAGTTTGGATCTTGTGATGTGTAATGTGGCAGGTTCAATAATTGATGTCTGAGTAAAAGATCCCTGAGGAAACAGTGTTGGTAGAACTCAGCATTCAGTTTGATGGGGTGGAACTTGGTTTGGAAACAACAGTGTATTCCTGATGAAGGGCTTTTGCCCGAAACGTCGATTTTACTGCTCCTTGGATGCTGCGTGAACTGCTGTGCTTTTCCAGCACCACTCTGGTTTCCAGCATCTGCAGTTATTGTTTTTACCTTGGAAACAACAGTGCTAAGCTTAAATCAGGGTAATTATAAAGGAATGAGGGTAAAGCTGGCTGGAATGGACTGAGAAAGGGGTTTAATAGCAACAACAGTTGAGGAAAAATGACAAATGTTGTAGAAAATAGTTCCCGGTCTGTGTGAATTTGCACATTCTCCCCATGTCTGCGTGGGTTTCCTCCCACAGTCCAAAGATGGGCAGGTTAGGTAGATTGGCTATGCTAAACAGTCCATAGTGTCCAGTAATGAGTAGGCTAGATGAATTAGCCATGAGAAATGCATGATTACAGGGACAGTTTAGGGGGTTGGATCTAAATGGAATGGTCTTCGGAAAGTCAGTGTGGACTTGATGGGTCGAATGACCTGTTTGCATGCTGTGGGGATTCTATGATTCTACATGCTTCTGCAAGTCATCTTAATCGAGTTAAAAATCCCTTTACAGATTCACCTGGTTCTTGAATTGCCGAGTAAAACTAATAGCGTCTCAGAATTAGAGGAGGCTTGAGCTCTTAATATTCTTCATCTAAATCTGTGAACTCTTGACAGGCCTTAATATTTGGTGCCTCAGGGAAAATTAGGCTCCTAATACCCAAAAAAAGCTGCAGGTCCACAAACTATCAGGAGAATTACTCGTTGCTTTTCATCTGCCCCAATGTCATTCACCTGGAAATAAATACACATTTTTTCCACATACTGGCCCCAGTCTTCTAAGGCAAACTTGCCAAGTAATAGCATGATGCCAGAAATGCTTATCATTACTCAAAAATGACTGTTGTGAATGAATTTCTTCAGAAGCACGCTTCACGCTAATTAACATTGAAATAACTGCCCAGAGGCCGGTATCCCATCACCAAGCCACCCTTTACTTACACGTGCAGAGTCTTTAACATTGATCCAGCTCCCTCAGAGCCAGCTCTGAGTGTACAGTATCTCTGACACTCCTGTCAGCCAGGGCTACCCAGTTGGACCAGATTAACAGCCCAAAGCAGGGAACTCATATCCCATGATGCCCTTGGTTGACCTCACTACACATGGCTCACAAGAATACTAACAAATATGTATTTGATTGCAAACTGTATTAGGATCCTCAAAGGTCATTTTGGACTTTCCCGGTGATTAGTATTGGACAACCGTGTAAACAGAAGTAATAACAAATCTGCAAATTTACAATAAATCTCTAAAACTCAGTGTGCATTGTGATTTCAATCTGCATGCTATGTTTGATTCGATAACAGATCTATTTTATGTTGATGCAGGCCTTTGAATATGAACCATAGTTATCCTGGGTAAAAACAATGACTACAGATGCTGGAAACCAGATTCTGGATCAATGGTGCTGGAAGAGCACAGCAATTCAGGCAGCATCCGAGGAGCTTCAGCAAAATCGACGTTTCGGGCAAAAGCCCTTCATCAGGAATAAAGGCAGAGAGCCTGAAGTGTGGAGAGATAAGCTAGGGGAGGGTGGGGGTGGGGAGAGAGTAGCATAGAGTACAATAGGTCAGTGGGGGAGGAGATGAAGGTGATAAGTCAGGGAGGAGAGGGTGGAGTGGAAAGGTGGAAAAGGAGCTGGGCAGGTCGGACAAGTCCGGACAAGACAAGGGGACAGTGTTGAGCTGGAAGTTTGAAACTAGGATGAGGTGGGGGAAGGGGAAATGAGGAAGCTGTTGAAGTCCACATTGATGCCATGGGGTTGAAGTGTTCCGAGGCGGAAGATGAGGCGTTCTTCCTCCAGGCGTCTGGTGGTGAGGGAGCGGCGGTGGAGGAGGCCCAGCACCTCCATATCCTTGGCAGAGTGGGAGGGGGAGTTGAAATGTTGGGCCACGAGGCGGTTTGGTTGATTGGTGCGGGTGTCTCGGAGATGTTCCCTAAAGCGCTCTGCTAGGAGGCGCCCAGTCTCCCCAATGTAGAGGAGACCGCATCGGGAGCAACGGATAGTTATCCTCTCAATCTTAAAAACAGAGGCTAAACTCAAGGCTTTAGATTCCCAGAAATAAACAAAATGCTTGAAATGTCAATCTCTTACATATAATTCTTCAGGAACTCCAGACAGATTTTGTGCAATATTTAATATTTCAAATGCATTGAAATCAATTTTCTTTCTGAAGCTCAAATTTTAAAATTACCTTTGCATTCTTTTTAATACAGAAGTCTTTTTTTTATTTTTCTGTTTTACGGAATTCTATTGCTAGCTGTTCCATTTCTTTCTCATGTTAAAGTTACTTTGTCAACCATTCAATTATCACTGACCCGTGTGACTCACTACATGAAGTACTTTGCTTATCTTGTGCAAAATCAACATGTTTAAAAATGTCCTTTGTTTTTGAAATAAAGAATTGAAGCTACTGCTCTAAACCAAGGAGACTTTGCAAAGCGATACATCGTTGGACCACAACAGATTGGAGCAGAAATTAGGTCATTCAGCCCATCGAGTCTGCTCTGCCATTTAGTCATGGCTGATAAGTTTCTTAACCTCATTCTCCCACTTTCTCCCCATAACCCTTGATCCCTTTGATAATCAAGAACCTATCTGTTTCACACTGTTTAAATATACTCAATGACCTGGCATCCACAGCCTTCTGTGGCAATGAATTCCATAGATTCACCACTGTCTGGCTGAAGACATTTCCCCTTATCTTTGTTCTAGAAAGGTCTGACCTTTACTCTAAGGAGGTGTGGCATTGTCAGTCTGTATTATGGTGGCAGAAAGGACATTTGATGAGGGCTCAACTACTGATGTAGTATGGGCTGAGGTTAGAAACAGGAAAGGAGAGGTCACCCTATTGAGTGTTTTCTATAGACCTCCAAAAGTTCCAGAGATGTAGAGAAAAGGATTGCAAAGATGATTCTGAATAGGAGCGAAAATAATAGGACAGTTGCTATGAGAGACTTTCCTAATATTGACTGGAAATACTCTAGTTTGGGTACCTTAGTGGTCAGTTTTTGTCCAGTGTGTGCAGGAGGGTTTCCTGACACAGTATGTAGACAGGCCAACAAGGGGCGAGGCCACAATTTCATTTGGTACTGGGTAATGAACCCAGCTAGATGTTAGATTTTGAGGTAGGTGACCACAATTTGGTTATATTTACAATAGCAATGGGCAGGGCTTGGTATATACCACAGGGCAAGAGTTATTGTTGGGGGAAGGCAATTATGATGTGATTAGGTAAGATTTAAGATGCATAGGATGGGGAAGGAAACTGCAGGGAATGGGCACAATTGAAATGTGAAGCTTGTTCAAGGAACAGCTCCTGTGTGTCCTTGAGAAGTAGGTACCTGTCAAGCAGGGAGGAAGTGGTCAAATGAGGGAGCTGTGGTTTACTAAAGAAGTTGAATCTCTCGTCAAGAGGAAGAAAAAGGCTTATATTAGGATGAGACATGAAGGCTCAGTAAGGGCACTTGAGCTACAAGTTGGCCAGGAAGGACTTCAAGACGGAGCTAAGAAGAGCCAGGAGGGGACATGAGAAGTTGTTGGCAGGTAGGATCAAGGAAATCTCTAAAACTTTCTGTAGGTATGTCAGGAATAAAAGAATGACGAGAGTAAGATTAGGGCCAGTCAATGACAGCAGGAGGAAGATGTGCGCAGAGTCCGAAGAGATAGGAGAGGCGCTAAATGAATATTTTTTGTCAGTATTCATACAGGAAAAAGACAATGTTGTCAAGGAGAATACTGAGATACAGCTATTAGACTAGACAGGATTGAGGTTCATAAGGAGGAGACGTTAGCAATTTTGCGAAGTGTGAAAATAGATAAGTCCCCTGGGTCGGATGGGATTTAACCTCGGATTCTCTAGGAAGCTAGGGAGGAGATTGCTGACCCTTTGGCTTTGATCTTTATAGAACAAAGACAATTTACAGAACAGGAACAGGCCCTTCGGCCCTCCAAGCCTGAGCCGATCCAAATGTATTGTTTAAACCTGCCGGTCAATTCCTAAGCATCTGTATCCCTCTGCTCCCCACCTACTCATGCATCTGTCCAGACGCATCTTAGATGAATCTACCGTGTCTGCCTCTATCACCTCTGCTGGCAACACGTTCCAAATGCCCACCGCTGTGTGAAGTACTTACCGTGTGTATCCCTCTTAAACTTTCCACTTCTCACCTTGAAAGCATGACCTCTTGTTATTGAATCCTTCACCCTGACAAAAAGCTTGTCTCTATCCACCCTGTCTATACCCTTCATGATTTTGTAAACCTCAATCAGGCCCCCTCTCAATCTCAACCTTTGACAAAGGGTCAGTTAGACTCGTTACATCAGCTCTTTTCTCTCCTTACAGATGCTGCCAGACCTGCTGATATTTTCCAGCATTTTCTCTTTTGGTCCCCTCTCAATCTCCTTTTTTCTTGTGAAAATAAACCTAACCTACTCAACCTCTCTTCATAGCTAGCACCTTCCATACCAGGCAACATCCTCGTAAACCTTCTCTGCACCGTCTCCAAAGTGTCCACATCCTTTTGGTAATGTGGCGCCCAGAACTGTACACAGTATTCTAAATGCGGTCGAACTAATGTCTTGTACAATTTTAATATGACTTGCCAGCTCTTATACTCAATCCCCGTACAATGAAGGCATACTACATGCCTTCTTGACCACTCTATCCACCTGTGCAGCAACCTTCAGGGTACAATGGACCTGCACTCCCAGATCTCTCTGCCCACCAACTTTTCCCAAGGCTCTTCCATTCATTGTATAATTCGCTCTAGAATTAGTCTTGCCTAAATGCATCACTTCACATTTGTCTGGATTGAACTCCATTTGCCACTTTTCCGCCCAACTTTCCAATCTATATCTTCCTGTATTGACAGTCCCTCATGCTTTCTGCTACTCTACCAATCTTTGTGTCATCTGCAAACTTGCTATTCATACCAACAGTGCCCTCTTCCAGATCATTTATGTATATTACAAATAACAGTGGCCCCAACACTGACCCCTGTGCAACACCACTGGTCACCTTTCTCCATTTTGAGAAACTCTCTTTAACTACTACTCTCTGTCTCCTGATGCTCAACCAGTTCTTTATCCACCTAGCTAGAACACCCTGCACACCATGTGACTTCATTTTCTCCATTAGTCTACAATGGGGAACCTTATCAAACACCTTACTAAAGTCCATGTATATGACATCAACAGCCCTTCCTTCATCTAACAACTTGGTCACTTCCTCGAAGAACTCAATTAAGTTGGTAAGGCACGATCTCCACTGCACAAAACCATGTTGCCTATTAATGATAAGCCCATTCTTTTCGAAATATAAATAGATCCTATCCCTCAGTGCCCTCTCCAGCAACTTTCCCACCACTGACGTTAGGCTCACTAGTCTGTATTACCCGGAATATCCCTACTACCCTTCTTGTACAGGGGGACAACATGAGCAACCTTCCAGTCCTCCGGCACCTCACCTGTATTTAAGGATACCACAATGATATCTGTCAGGGTGCCAGCTATTTCCTCTCTCGCCTCCCTCAGCAACCTGGGATAGATCCCATCCGGTCCTGGGGAATTTGTCCACCTTAATGAGCTCTAGCATACCCAACACAGAGTCATAGAGATGTACAGCATGGAAACAGACCCTTCGGTCAAACCCGTCCATACCGACCAGATATCCCAACCCAATCTAGTCCCACCTGCCAGCACCCGGCCCATATCCCTCCAAACCCTTCCTATTCATATACCCATCCAAATGCCTCTTAAATGTTTCCTGAAGAAGGGCTTAGGCCTGAAACGTCGATTCTCCTGTTCCCTGGATGCTGCCTGACCTGCTGCGCTTTTCCAGCAACATATTTTCAGCTCTGATCTCCAGCATCTGGAGACCTCACTTTCGCCTCTTAAATGTTGCAATGGTAACAGCCTCCACCACATTCTCTGGCAGCTAATTCCATACATGTACGACACTCTGCATGAAAAAATTGCCCCTTAGGTCTCTTTTATATCTTTCCCCTCTCACCCTCTAGTTCTGGACTCCCCAACCCCAGGGAAAAGACTTTGTCTATTTATCCTATCCATGCCCCTCATAATTTTGTAAACCTCTATAAGGTCACCCCTCAGCCTCCGACACTCCAGGGAAAACAGCCCCAGCCTGTTCAGTCTCTCCCTATAGCTCAAATCCTCCAACATCCTTGTAAATCTTTTCTGAACCCTTTCAAGTTTCACAACATCTTTCCGATAGG
>NC_057715.1:119864877-119880075 GCF_004010195.1 Chiloscyllium plagiosum | reverse complement strand
GACATCGGGCAGTGAATCACGGGCATCGTGCAGTGACTCTGGGACATCGGGCAATGCCTCTGGAGCATCGGGCAGTATCGCAGGGACATCGGGCAGTATTTCTGGGGCATCGGGCAGTATCACCCGCACCAATCAACCACATCGCCCAGTGGCTCAACCTTTCAACTCCCCCTCCCACTCTGCCGTGGATATGGAGGTGCTGGGCCTCCTCCACCGCCGCTCCCTCACCACCAGACGCCTGGAGGAAGAACGCCTCATCTTCCGCCTCGGAACACTTCAACCCCAGGGCATCAATGTGGACTTCACCAGTTTCCTCATTTCCCCTTCCCCCACCTCATCCTAGTTTCAAACTTCCAGCTCCGCACTGTCCGCTTGACTTGTCCGGACTTGTCCAACCTGCCCAGCTCCTTTTCCACCTATCCACTCCACCCTCTCCTCCCTGACCTATCACCTTCATCTCCTCCCCACTCACCTATTGTACTCTATGCTACTTTCTCCCCACCCTCACCCTCCTCTAGCTTATCTCTCCACGCTTCAGGCTCTCTGCCTTTATTCCTGATGAAGGGCTTTTGCCCGAAACGTCGATTTTGCTGCTCGTCGATGCTGCCTGAATTGCTGTGCTCTTCCAGCACCACTGATCCAGAACCTTACCATTAAGTGTATAAGTCCTGCTAAGATTTGCTTTCCAAAAATGCAGCACCTCGCATTTATCTGAATTAAACTTCATCTGCCACTTCTCAGCCCATTGGCTCATCTGGTCAAGACCCTGTTGTAATCTGAGGTAACCCTCTTCGCTGTCAACCACACCTTCAATTTTGGTGTCATCTGCAAACTTACTAACTGTATCTCTTATGCTCGCATCCAAATCATTTATGTAAATGACAAAAAGTAGAGGACCCAGCCCCGATCCTTGTGACACTCCACTGGTCACAGGTCTCCAGTCTGAAAAACAACCCTCCACCACCACCCTCTGTCTTCTACCGTTGAGCCAGTTCTGTATCCAAATGGCTAGTTCTCCCTGTATTCCGTGAGATCTAACCTTGCTCATCAGTCTCCCATGGGGAACCTTGTCGAACACCTTACTGAAATCCATATAGATCACTGCTGTGCCCTCATCAATCTTCTTTGTTACTTCTTCAAAAAACTCAATCAAGTTTGTGAGAAATGATTTTCCACGCACAAAGCCATGTTGACTATCCCTAATCAGTCCTTGCCTTTCCAAATACATATACATCCTGTCCCTCAGGATTCCCTCCAATAACTTGCCCACCACTGAGGTCAGGCTCACCGGTCTATAGTTCCCTGGCTTGTCTTTACCACCCTTCTTAAATAGTGGCACTACGTTTGCCAATCTCCAGTCTTCTGGCACCTCACGTGTGACTATCGATGATACAAATAACTCAGCAAGAGGCCCAGCAATCACTTCTCTAGCTTCCCACAGAATTATCACATCTTCCCTACTTATGCCAACGTGATTCAGACTAATCAAACTGTTATCTCTAATCTCAAGATTCATCATGTTCCTCTCCTCAGTGAACACTGATGCAAAGTAATCATTCAGAATCTCACCCATTCTCTCAGGTTCGGCACACAGCCTTCCTTCATTATCTTTACGTGGACCAATCCTTTCTCTAGCTACCCGCTTGCTTCTTATATAAGAATAAAATGCTTTGGGATTTTCCTTAATTCTGCTAGCTAAAGCTATTTCATGACCCCGTTTAGCCTGCTTGATTCCTTGTTTAAGACTGGTCCTAGTCTTCCGATATTCCTCCAGAGCCCATTCTGTCCTCAGCTGCCTTGACCTTATTTACGCTTCCCTTTTCCTCTCGGCTAGTTGTACAATTTCTCCTGTCACCCACAGTTCACGAATCTTGACCTTCCTATCCTTTGCCTTCAACGGGACATGCCTATCCTGCACTGCCGTTAACCTATCTTTGAAAGCCTCCCACATCTCAAATGTGGACTTCCCTTCAAATAGCTGTGTCTAATCCACATTTCCCAGCTTCTGCCTAATTTTGATATAATTGGCCATGGCCCAGTTTAGCACGCTTTCCTTAGGACCACTCTCTTCTTCATCTACGAGTATTGTAAAACTTACAGAATTGTGGTCACTGCTCCCAAAGAAATCCCCCACCACAACTTCTACCACTTGTCCTGGCTCGCTCCCCAGTACCAGGTCCAATATGGCCCCTTCCCTCGTCGGACTATTGACATACTGCTCTAGAAAACTCTCCTGGACGCTTTGTACAAATTCTACTCCATCCAGACCTCTAACACTAAGTGTATCCCAGTCAATGTTGGGAAAATTAAAATCTCCCATCACCACTACCCTATTGCCTCTACATCTTTCCATAATCTGTTTACCTATTTGTTCTTCTACCTCATGTACACTGTTGGGAGGTCTGTAATACAGCCCTAACAATGTAACTGCACCCTTGTTATTTCTCAGCTCCACCCATAATGCCTCACTACCCAAGACCGCCATAGTGTCCTCCTTTAACACAGCCTGATATCGTCCCTGACCAGCAATGCAACTCCACCCCCTCTTTTACTTCCCTCCCTGTCCTGTCTGAAACGCCTATGTTTATGTTGTCATTGTCTACAGGAACAGTGCCAGAAGACTGGAGGATAGCAAATGTTGTTCCCCTGTTCAAGAAGGGGAGTAGAGACAACCCTGGTAATTATAGGCCAGTGAGCCTTACTTCAGTTGTGGGTAAAGTGTTGGTAAAGATTATAAGAGGTAGGATTTATACTTATCTAGAAAGGAATAAGTTGATTAGGGATAGTCAACACAGTTTTGTGAAGGGTAGGTTGTGCCTCACAAACCTTATTGAGAAGGTGACCAAACAAGTGGATGAGGGTAAAGTGGTTGATGTGGTGTATATGGATTTCAATAAGGTGTTTGATAAGTTTTCCAACAGTAGGCTATTGCACAGAATACAGAGGCATAGGATTGATGGTGATTTAACAGTTTAGATCAGAAATTGGCTAGCTGAAAGAAGACACAGGGTGGTGTATTATGGGAAAAATTCATCCTGGAGTTCAGTTACTAGTGGTGTACCACAAGGATCTGTTTTGGGGCCACAGCTGTTTGTCATTTTTATAAATGACATGGTTGAGGGCATGGAAGGCTAGGTTAGTAAATTTGTGGATGACACTTAAGTCGGTGGAGTTGTGGACAGTGCTGAAGGATGTTGCTTGAGCGGACATAGCTTTAAATTGAGAGGTGATAGATATAGGACAGATGTCAGAGGTAGGTTCTTTACTCAGAGAGTAGTAAGCACATGGAGTGCCCTGCCTGCAACTTAAAGGACATTTAAACGGTCATTGGATAAATATATGGATGATAATGGAATAGTGTAGATTAGATGGGCTTCAGATCGGTTTCACAGGTCGGTGCAATATCAAGGGCTGAAGGGTCTGTTTTGCACTGTATTGTTCTATGTACGCTAAGGTTATGCCCTTGGTTCTTAATCTCTCCTACAAATGGAAACAACTTCCTAACATCCACTCTGTCCAAGTCATTCAGTATTCTGTTTAATTAGATCCCCATCATCCTTCTAAACTCCGAGTATAAATCAAGAGTCCTCAAACATTCCCCATATATTAAGCTTTTCATTCCTGGAACCATTCTTGTGAACCTCCTCTGCACATGTTTCAGGGCCAGTACATCCTTCCTGAGATATGAGGCCCAAATCTGCACACAATACTCCAAATGTGGTCTGACCAGAGCATTCTCGAGCCTCAGGGGTACATCCCTGCTTTTATATTCAATTCCTCTCAAAATAACTGCCACCATTGCATTTGCCTTCCTAACTACTGACTCAACCAGCAAGTTTACCTTGAGAGAATCCTGGACTAGAACTCAAGTCTTTTTACACTTCAGATTCCTGAATTTTCTCCCTATTTAGAAAACAGTCCATGCTTCTATTCTTTCTACCAAAGTGCATGACCTCACACTTTCCCACATTATAGCTGCAGGTTTAAAAAATCATGCCTGCTGGAGCACATTGTTGTACACTTATATTACACTTTCCAGGAACTGTGAGAGCAGGAATAGATGCTATAGAGTCAAGGGGCTCTGAATTGAAGAAAAACTGCTTGAAAACAAAGATTCAATTGGCTTCGGGTGACAAGACCTTGTGCGAGAACAGCGCAACAGAGAACCATTGAGATTGCAAATGGAGAGCATCAAAAAAATCTATCGCTTTCTCTCTCTCTCTCTAGTGTGGGTGTACTAGCAAGTCTTCAATTGGCAGCCTTCCACTCACCTTCCCTTACAAATCCCTTGCTGAAAGAGGAATAAAACTCCTTTGAAAATGGTGAAAAGACAGATTTTCAAGAAGGCACAATAACACCTCTTCTTCCTCAGGCAGCTTAGGAAATTCAGCATGTCAAAAAGGATCCTCAGCAACTTTTACAGATGCACCACCGAAAGCATTCTTTTTTTGAGATTCCCCATAGTGCAGAAACAGGCCCTTCAGCCCAACAAGTCCACACCAATCCTCCGAAGAGCAACCCACACAGACCCATTCCCCTACATTTACCCTTGACTAATGCACCTAACACTGCGGGCAAGTTAGCATGGCCAATTCATCTAACCCACACATCTTTGGACTGTGGGAGGAAACCGGATCACCTGGAGGAAACCCACGCAGACACAGGCAGAATGTGCAAACTCCACACAGTTGCCTGAGGCAGCAATTGAACCTGGGTCCCTGGCGCTGTGAGGCAGCAGTGCTAACCACTGAACCACCGTGCCGCCCCTTCTATTTGGGTGCATCACAGCTTGGCACAGCAACAGCTCTGGCCAGGACCACAAGAAACTACAGAAGGTTGTGGGCATAGCCCTAACCATTGTGGAAGCCAACCTCCCATCCGAGTCCACTTACACTTCTTGTTGCCGTAGAAAGGCTGCCAACATCATCAAAGACCCGTCCCACCCCAGTAATGACCTCCTACAACCTCTTCCATCAGACAGAAGATAAAGCTTGAACACAGGCACCAGCAGGTTCAAAACCAGCTTCCTCCTGCTGTTATTAGACTGCTGAATGGGGCTCTCTAACTTCAAATCTGATGTTGATCTTGCTCTGTGCACTTCCTGTACAGCTGTAATCTTGTATGCCTCACTCTGGCTCTCCTTCTTTATAATGTGCCTGTACTGCTCACAATACGAAACATTTCTCAGTACTTAGGTACATGTGAAAACAATAAATCAAATCAAACATCAAATATACGATATTTATTCATATTTTCTAATTGTCATAGAGTCATAGAATCCTACAGCACGGAGACAGGCCTTTTGGTCCATGCCGACCAAAAATATCCATCCATATTAACCCCATTTCCCTGCACTTGGCCCATATCCTTCTAAACCCTTTCCTATCCAGGTATTTGTCCAAATATCTTTTAAATGTTGTTAATGTACCCGCCTCAACCACTTCCACTGGCAACTCATTCCATATGCGTACCATCTTACTGTGTAAAAAGGTTGCCTTCAGGTTCCCTTTCATTCTTTCCTCTCTAACCTTAAACTGATGCCCTCCAGTCCTCGATTCCCCAAACCTGGGAAAAAGACGGTGAAGGGGTTCGAGGATTGGTCGGCCCAGTTCCCCATCTATGCCTCTCAAGATCTTATACACCTCCATCAGTCTCCTACGATCCAAAAAACAAAGTCCGAGCTTGTCCAACCTCTCTCTATAACCCAGACTGTTGAGTTCTGGCTATTTCTTCCGCAATCTTTCCAGTTTAATAACATCCTTCCTAAAGCAAGGTGACCAAAACTGAACACAATACTCCAAGTGCAGCCTCACCAATGTCTTGCAACATAACTTCCCAACTTCTATACTCAATGCCCCGACTAATGAAGGCCGGTGTGCCAAAAGCTTTCTTCACTGTCCTGTCTGCCTGTGACTCCACTTTCAGAGAACCATGCAACTGAAACTTCTACCTTGATCTGACTTTCCAAAATGCAAGACCTCACACTTATCTATATTAAACTCCATTTGCCATTTCTCAGTCGACCCCAGATGATCAAGATCCTGCTGCAATTTCTGTTAACCTTTCTCACTGTCCATGATACCGCCTATTTTAGTGTCATCTGCAAACTTACTAACCATGCATTGTACATTCTCATCCAAATCATTGATACAGATAACAAATAGTAATAGGCCCAGCACTGACCCCTGAGGCACTCCTCTAGTCACAAGCCTCCATTCCGACAAGCATTCTTTCACTATTACCCTCTGCTTCCCACCATCAAGCCAATTGTACATCCAGTTTGCCAGCTCCCCCTGATTCCATGTGATCTAACCTTCCAGTGCAGCCTACCATGTGAAACCTTATCAAAGGCCTTACTGAAATCTAATTGTGTTTAGTTAATGACCATTTAACCAGATGTTTATTTTGATTAGTTCTGATTTGGTTGTTGCGAAGCAATTGTTTAATGGCAATGGCTTGCCAACCCAGATCCTGAAGAAGATTTTAACCAATTGGCTGAGGCTTGGCTTTGTTTTGGGGTTTTGCTGTGGGCTGACCTTGAGTCCCTCTGTTCAGGATAAGTCCTGAGTGAGGTTATGCAATTGCCTTCACTCAAGTGGTGTTCCCCATCCGTCGTACTGGTGAGGATATCCATTTATGTTGGAATCATATGTTCCACTTGCTGCATTTTCCAATGTTAAAGTTAGTTCTAGTGCCTATTTGACATACAATTGGGCTTGAGCTAGTTGGTGCTTTTCCAGGTTATATGATTAATCCCACTCTTGTTGCCACTGAAACCACTTCATAGAGGCTGGTATCCCGTCACTTTGAGTGCGAGCAGCAGCTAAGGTAAGACAGTTTGTTTTAAAATTACTTACCGGTAGCGGGCAGCGGTGTTTTTTTTTTCTCTTCACAGAAAGAGTGGGAGCAGCAGGGGGGAGTGACGAAGACCAGAAGGGCAGCCGGGAAGGAAAGCAGTGAGTATAAATACTCACCCTTCGACGCCAACGGTCACTTTGAGTGCGAGCAGCAGCTAAGGTAAGACAGTTTGTTTTAAAATTACTTACCGATAGCGGGCAGCGGTGTTTTTTTTTTCTCTTCACAGAAAGATCGGGAGCAGCAGGGGGAAGTGACGAAGACCAGAGGGGCAGCCGGGTAGGTTTTTTTTCCCTTTAAAAGCGCGCAGGGTGACAGTGAGGGGGACTGGGAGGAAGCAGCCAGTGCAGGGACCCCCTGCGGCCGTTCCCCTCAAGAACAAGTATACCGTTTTGGATACTTGTGGGGGAGACGACTTACCAGGGGTAAGTAACGGGGCTCAGGCCTCTGGCACGGAGCCTGTCCCCGTTACTCAGAAGGGAAGGGTGGAGAAGAGCAGAGCAATAGTAATTGGGGACTCGATAGTTCGGGGCACAGATAGGCGGTTTTGTGGGAACGAGAGAGACTCACGTTTGGTATGTTGCCTCCCAGGTGCAAGGGTACGTGAAGTCTCTGATCGTGTTTTCCGGGTCCTGGAGGGGGAGGGGGAGCAACCCGAAGTCGTGGTCCACATTGGCACCAACGACATAGGTAGGAGGAGTGCAGAGGATGTTAGACAGGCTTTCAGGGAGCTAGGTTGGAAGCTCAAAGTTAGAACGAACAGAGTTGTTGTCTCTGGTTTGTTACCCGTGCCACGTGATAGAGATTCGAGGAATAGGGAAAGACAACACTTAAATGCGTGGCTACAGGGATGGTGCAAGAGGGAGGGATCCTGATTTTACTTAAAAAAAAGTACCAGAGGAAATTTTCAGTCCTTTAAATCTTGGGGCAACACAGCAGTGAGTATGCTCATCTATTATTACACCATCCAGTCCCATAGATTTTTAATTCAGATGATAAATTGCGAAAAAGGTAAAAGATTAATTTGTTGCATATCCTGAATGCTGCATCACTTGGTCACCAACAGGTGCATCAGAGAATCACTAATTTACATGCATTTTCAGTGTTAGTACAATACATGAAGTGCAAATAAAAAAAATTAAAAATATAAAGGTGGTAGAATTCAAAAGTACAACAAATCCACCTGCATGTGACCACAGTCTCTCTTGATTGCTTTACATATTTTTATAAATTTCATGGAGCAAACTGACATCTTTAAACGGTTTCCATTAGTAAAAGAAGTGAATCCATATATTTGGTTCCAGGTGCACTGAACATGAAGCTCTGAATTTTAAACTTTCTAGACAGATTAAATGACTGTACAGCACTGTATACATTGTACATGTTGTTTGTACAGATTCAAACACATACTTGATATAGAGAATGACAGTATTAAATGCAACATGCATACAAACCAGTTTATGTCTCTTAATACCAGTAATAAGGCAAACACCATTGTTTTGAGTGCAAATATTTCCACTTAGTTTGCAAATCATATCCCCAAAGCTAAATATAGGAACCTCAACACTTAATAAACAAAACGCATTCCTTGCGAATATCCGAGCTTGTCCAAGTTGGGGTTGCATGCAAATTGAATCATGGGTGGTGGACCACACATGAGGATCAAGACATCATCACCAGGTGGAGGCAGGTGTTCCTTCATCATTTCGGCATTCAAAAAGCCTTCACTGTAATCCCAGCCTAGAACAAAAGTTATTTGCATTAAACAACAGATCTTTTTGGATAGCTATTACATAACTTTTATTGATGTCAGGTCAATGCCAAGAATACCCATTTGAAGCTGACATTTACCTTGTCAGGATATTGTTAGAGAAAATGTAAGGTCAAGTGGATTTAGACATTAAATCATCTCAAGGCAATTAGGGATCGGCTGGGCTGCTCTGTGATGTGTATATCCCATGAATGGGAAATGAAAACAATCAGGCTCCCAGAGAGATGTTAAATAAAAATAACTATACAAAGAAAAACGACAAATGAAATTTTGAAACTGACCCAATTTAATTTTTGTTGCACTGGCTAACACTTCTGATCATTGTGGAGGAAATCTGTAATTAGATGTTTTGAAAAAGGATCACTGGAGTCAAAATGTTAACACTTTATCTCCACAAATGCTGCCAGACTTGGGAGTTTCTGCAGGGATTCCTGTTTTTGTTTGTAATTAATCCTTCCAAAAAGATGATTTTAGAGCAAATACTTATCCTTCAGAATAATCTCCATTATAACCAGAATTGTTAATGTATTAACTCAGCCTCTCAAAGACCATTCAGCCCACTGAGTCTGTGAAGGCATTCTATTCCATTTATTCAATTTTCTTAATATTTTTGCTTTGAATTGCTGTGAACAACTTTGCAGGGTATCCCGTATTCTAATGGGTCACTCTGCACAAACATTTATTGGTAATCAACCTCTGCTTTTAATACTAGTCCTCATTTCCCACACATCAGTTCTTCTGTAAATCACAATGCTGCTTAGATCCATGTTTTCAAATTAGTTAACCTCAGTCAGAGCACTTCAGCTAGTCTCACTGCTCCTTGGGTTTGGAAGAAAAAAAAGTGACAGATGCTGGAAAGTATACATTTGGTGTAGCAAAGGGAAATTAACCCTAAATCTACACTGAATCAAAGAACTACCCATTTAGCTTGCTCTTTCTTTTTTTTTTAAGGAATCTATTTTAACTATACTTCACCCTTCTCCTTCCCTACTATAAACTAAAAACATGTATTTTGTACTTTCAATCACCAGTGTTGGAGCACAGAACAACCACAGGGAAATGCTTTTGGCAAATTGGCGACAAAAATCTTCAGAACTGTCTGTCAAGGACAATCTCAAAGGTTCATATGATTGGCTCCCAAATGTATACATTTACATAGCTGTAAAGAACAATGAACTAAACAATATTACGGCTCCAATTCTATTTATGGTGAAATTAAGAATACAGAATTGAACATTAATTAAAAAGCCCTCCATTAATCAATATTAAAAAGAATTCATTGCAAAATTGCTTTATTTACTCTACTAAAATAAAGTTTACAATCTACCTTCTGGAGCCTTATCTACCGTATACCACAACCTAAAGCGGTCAGAATACTGAGCTTGAATTTCCTCCAGGTCATCACGAAGCAGAATGTCCTTTTCAGTCTGAGGCAAAAGAAAAATTGACAAAACATTTTGGTGAATCCACAATCCATACAATTTTCTGGGACTTTGAATAAAAACATGTGACCGGACTGTCAGTCCCCACAGCTGGAGTTCATCCAATACAAAAAAGGAGAAGCAAAGCAGGTAGAGAAAGAAATGTGATCATCCTGGCTGCATTCCCATCCCCACAATTTAAGGCTTGCTTTTTCATTGAGCTTCCAAGAGTTCACCCAGAAACCTTCCTTAGGGTCAACGGATCCGAAACATTAACTCTGATTTGTCTCCACAGATGCTGCCAGACCTGCTGAGCTTTTCCAGCAACTTGTTTCTGATTTTACAGCATCCGTAGTTCTTTAAGTTTTTTTTAAGAAAGAGCAGTACAATATAGGAACTGGCCCTTCAGCCCATCAAGCTTGTGCCCGACACAGTTTTGGTTGCCATACTATAGGAAGGATGTGGAGGCACTGGGACGGGTGCAGAGGAGGTTTACCAGGATGTTGCCTGGTATGGTAGGGAGATCGTATGAGGAAAGGCTGAGGCACTTGTGGTTGTTTTCATTGGAGAAAAGAAGGTGTAGGGGTTACTTGATAGAGGTGTACAAGATGATTAGGGGTTTAGATAGGGTAGACAGTGAGAATGTTTTTCCACGTATGGAGTCAGCTATTACAAGGGGTCATAGCTTTAAATTAAGGGGTGGTAGGTTTAGGACAGATGTTAGGGGTAGGTTCTTTACTCAGCGATTCGTGAGTTCATGGAATGCCCTGTCAGTAGCAGTGGTGGACTCTCCCTCTTTATGGGCATTTAAGCGGGCATTGGATAGGCATATGGAGGATAGTGGGCTAGTGTAGGTTAGGTGGGCTTGGATCGGCGCAACATCGAGGGCCGAAGGGCCTGTACTGCGCTGTATTGTTCTGTGTTCTATGTTCTATGGTCACCGGGTTCTAATGGAGGGTAAGGCTGTATCAGTGATTGTATAGTGTGGCTGTATCAGTGATTGCAGAATCTGTCTTTTAACAAAATTCACTCTGGATTCCAAATCCTTAAGTTTGCATAATACCTCAGCTAGACTAAGAACCTATACCAAGGAACTTTTACAGATTAAGGCTAGAATTCTAGTTCCGCTCTTGAATGAGAACCAGCTGGTTCAGTTCCTACTGATGGGGCAAAAGTGGTTGAGACAGATTCACCTTGACTCGCTCACCACTTTCCATTAGAAAATGGCTGCTTGAGTGCAGTCCTAATTAAATACCCAGAGCTTTTCAGGAAGGTCTAGGGATTATGTTATGAAGTTGAAGGTGTGTACTGTCCCTTTTGGAGAGAGTGAATGCTGTTCTACACTGGGATCTTACAAGCACCTATCATATGACTAGATAGCAATCTCAGAGTGTACTAGAAAATTGAAAATATGTAACATTTCACTGTGAAATGGACACCTGAGTTAGTTGCTCTTTTGACAACAATTCGAATTTAACAAGTTTAAATTATGCCCCAGGATACTAAAACCCAATTAAACTTGAATTTATTGTTTTACCAACATTGAACCAATGAGACAATCTGATGTTAGGGATATGAAAATGCAGGCATTTGAACATTGCAGAGAGAGCAACTACCATCGAGAGAGACCTAAATATTTAGGAAACACTCTACCAAAGGTACCTTTTCTAATGAAACATATTTGCAGTAAAAAGTAAAAAGACAACCCAGGGAGATCTTCAGACAGAAGAAGACAGACACTGATGACAAAGGTTCCTGTGTGGCTTTGAAATTAAGTTGATGTCATTTTAGTAAGTGTCTTATTGAAACAGCATATTGTTATAGAGTTGGAGGCAAATAATAAGCAGTTAAGAGAAAGGGGAACTGAGAGTTGTGAATAGTTGTTTAATGTTGACTTTTAGAATTAAAAAGTAAATTGATATTATTTTATTTAAATAGTGAATTTGAGAGTTCTCTGTCACTCATATTTTAACAGATTACAAGACGAGGTGTGCTTTTCAGGGCATTTGGTTTAATTAACAAAGGGGTTCACTGTTGTGTCATAATAACCATCAAAAGAGCTAATGCCACTTTACGTGTTGACCAGGAAAACAATTCCATGATTCTGCAAGGCCCACCTACTACCATTTGCCTTATGTGCAAAAGTAGAAGCAGAAGTCAGAAGGCTGGAAAGCGAAGGAATCATCAAACCAGTAGAGTCTATGGAATAAGCAGCACGAGTCTTTCAATTGTGAAGCCTAATGGGTTGGTTTGCCTTTGTGGGGATTTTAAACAAACAGTAAACCACTTTTTGCAACTGGAGCCCCTTGCATAGAGGGCTTATATGCAAAGCTGTTCTTCACTAAGCTGGGCGTGAGCCATCCATACGTGCAACTGCAACTAGATGAAGAAAAATGATAAAATTAATACCCATAAGAGTTTGTGCCAATATGTGAAACTGCCATTTCGGGTATTTTCAGCCTGTGCCATTTTTCAGCAAACCATGGAGAACATTTTACAAGGTCAACCCCAGGTCACTATTTATCTGGATGATGTACTAATAACAGGGAAGATCCATTAAGGAGCACTTAGAGAACCAAGACATAGTCCTTAGACGCTTCTCCCAGGCAAGCCTCAGAAAGGACAAATGTGTGTTTCAGGCACCCCAACTGACCTACGTGAGTGACAGACTTGACCAGGCTGGCTTACACCTGTTTAACGATGAAGTTAGGGTAATCAAAGATGTTCCTGTTCCCATGTCTGTACTGGAGCTTAGGACTTTCCTTGGATTGGGGAATTATTAGAGAAAGTTCACACCCTTACATCTGCTACTGAAAAAGGGTCAGTCTTGGAAATGGTCTTGTAGCCAAGATGTAACCTTTGGGAAAGTGAAGAAACAACTATCATCCTTTAAGATACCAGCGGACTATGATCATCAAGTGAGATCTGCTGCTGATATGTGATACCTGTCCATATGGTCTCAGGGTAATTTTCGCTCACAGATGGCCAAATAGAGAGGAAATCCCAATAGCATATACTTCCCGGATTTTGGCTGATGCAGAGTGCAAATTTGGCAAGATAGAAAAGGAAGGTTTGGCAGTCATCTTTGGCATAAGAAAGTTTCACCAATGCTTTTATGGATGCAAATTTGTAACAGTAACAGACCACAAACCCCTGCCAGGGCTACTCAAAGAGGACAAGGCTGAGCCATCTACAGCTTCAAGTCAAATTCAGCAATGGGCTCTCCTTCTAAGAGAGTACAATTACAACCTGTAACACTGACTAGGAACCCAAGTAGCAAATGCAGATGTCTTCAATTGCCTCCCGCTGGCAGATACACCACCAGTAGTGCCTCTGCAGGAAAAGTCATTCTGGTTTTAAATTTTCCACACAGACTCTCAGTCACAGCTGACAATATCAGATTTTGGATGCAGAAAGATCCAGTCACTGCTTGTCACTGGCCACTTGGGTGTTTCTTTTCTTCCTGGTGGTAGAAATTGAATAAAGATTTGTACACTTTGTGTCTTTTACTGTGTCTCGCACTGCACACACACAAAATGTGTGTGGGGGGGAAAGTAAGCACTACTGCAGTTAGGCGGTGGTGTGGGGGTAATTTGTAAAAAAAAGTACAGGAATACAAAAAGAAGCAAAAAAAAAGAAAAAATGAGCTTCCTGCTGGGGGTGGTTAATCTGGTCCAGTTAGGGAGCCCTGCCTGACAGATATACACAGGAGTGTCAGGTGTCCTGTTCATTCTGCGAGCTGGCTTGAGAATGTAAATAAAGGGGTACTCAGTGATGGGACACCCAGCATCTCTGGAGCTATTTCTTCCCCCAGGTTATTTCACTGTTCCACGCTGCCAATCCATTTTGTCAGATTTGCCAGTTTCCTGAATACCAGCTCTTCTCTTGTACTTTTCAGTGTTGATTTGAGGGCAGCTGGAACTTCCCTCCGCAAATGTTGGAAAGGTCTTGAACATCCAAATGACTTTAGGGCAACATTCTCCTGTATGACATCCTAACTCTAAGAACATTTGTTATACTCCGCTGATGGTTATCCAGCTCAGTTAGTGGTTGGTGTATATGCTGTGACACTATGCCAATCTCATTTGGCATGTTGAGAGTTACCAATCCAACCTGTAAACTTGCTTCAGCTGAGAGTGGCAGTTCCTGCCATCTCTAATCTGCAACTCCAGATCC
This sequence comes from Chiloscyllium plagiosum, assembly GCF_004010195.1. NCBI lineage: Eukaryota > Metazoa > Chordata > Chondrichthyes > Orectolobiformes > Hemiscylliidae > Chiloscyllium > Chiloscyllium plagiosum. The sequence continues at coordinate 119,865,852 of NC_057715.1, read as the reverse complement.
TCGTTCACTTGTTGCAATGCGTTCATAGAGTGATCTATCCTCTCAGCATTAATTTGTACCATCACATAACTATAACCTTACTCTTGAGGCTTCAGTTTGAAATTGAAAAATGTGTTGCTGGAAAAGCGCCGCAGGTCAGGCAGCATCCAAGGAGCAGGAGAGTCGATGTTTCGGGCATGAGCCCTTCTTCAGGAATGAGGAAGGTGTGCCAAGCAGGCTAAGATAAAAGGTAGGGAGGAGGGACTTGGGGAAGGGACGTTGGGAATGCGATAGGTGGAAGGAGGTTAAGGTGAGGGTGATAGGCCGGAGAGGGGGTGAGGGCGGAGTGGTCAGAAAGAAGATTGCAAGTCTTGTGGTTGGAGGGTTCCTAGGCGGAAGATGAGGCGCTCTTCCTCCAGGCGTCGTGTTGCCATGGTCTGGCGATGGAGGAGGCCAAGGACCTGCATGTCCTTGGCGGAGTGGGAGGGGGGAGTTAAAGTGTTCAGCCACAGGGCGGTTGGTGCGGGTGTCCCAGAGGTGTTCTCTGAAATTATCCCAAGTAGGTGGCTTGTCTCCCCAATGTATAGGAGGCCACATCGGGTGCAGCAGATGCAATAATTGATTGCGTGGAGGTGCAGGTGAATTTGTGATGGATATGGAAGGATCCCTTGGGGTCTTGGAGGGAAGTGAGCAGGGAGGTGTGGGTGCAAGTTTTGCATTTCTTGCGGTTGCAGGGGAAGGTGCCAGGAGTGGAGGTTGGGTTGGTGGGGGGTATGGACCTGACAAGGGAGTCGCAGAGGGAGTTGTCTTTCCGGAACGCTGATAGGGGAGGGGAGGGAAATATATCCTTGGTGGTGGGGTCTGTTTGGAGGTAGCGGAAATGACGAAGGATGATACGATGTATCTGGAGTTTAGTGGGGTGGTAGGTGAGGACCAGTGGGGTTCTGTCCTGGTGGCGGTTGGAGGGGCGGGGTTCAAGGGCGGAGGATCGGGAAG
>NC_057715.1:119836340-119864776 GCF_004010195.1 Chiloscyllium plagiosum | reverse complement strand
AGGTCGGGCAGCACCCAAGGAGCAGGAGAATCGACGTTTCAGGCATGAGCCCTTCAGGAATGAGGAAAGTGTGCCAAGCAGGCTAAGATAAAAGGTAGGGAGGAGCGTTGGAAATGCGATAGGTGGAAGGAGGATAAGGTGACGGTGATAGGCTGGAGTGGGGGTGGGGGCGGAGAGGTCAGGAAGACGATTGCAGGTTAGGAAGGTGGTGCTGAGTTTGAGGATTGGGCCACCCTGGCCTATCACCCTCACCTTAACCTCCTTCCACCTATGGCATTTCCAACACCCCTCCCCCAAGTCCCTCCTCCCTACCTTAGCCTGCTTGGCACGCCTTCCTCATTCCTGAAGAAGGGTTTATGCCCGAAACATTGATTCTCCTGCTCCTTGGATGCTGCCTGACCTGCTGCGCTTTTCCAGCAACACATTTTTCAGCTCTGATCTCCAGCATCTGCAGTCCTCACTTTCTTTCAGTTTGGAATTGCCATGTTGAGCCATTTCACACAACGTGGCAACGATCACAATATTGCATATTACCCCAGTGTCAGTCTGACACTTTCTGTTGACCTGATGTTCTCCTTCTACAGTTCCCATTCCAACAGTCACTATTAATTTTTTGCCTATTGACTTGACTGAAGCAACCTGGTGCACGTCAGAATGATTCTTTCGAACCTTCGGCTGATATCTCTACAGAGGCCACCAGCTCGGTGTGCTTTCTTCTGGCCTGTGTGGAAGATGGTTCCATTCCCTGTAGTGAGAACACACCTTTCCCCAAACTTTACACACACCTTTCCATCTTGCGATGTCATCTGCCGTAATTGCATTCTGCTCTTTGTTAGAAATAAAGGTAGACTATGAGGAACCGGAATATGGACTGAGTTGGCCCTTTCAGGATTCTGAGGCTTTATCATATGATTTCTTGGAAATGTACAGACAGAAATTTTTTTTAAAAATCTGTGGATTATCTGCTATGACTGGAGAAAGTATTTCAATTCACCAGGTTGGACAGACTTGGGAAAATCTTGGGGGTCGTGTTGTTTGCTGGCTAGCAACAGCATCTGAAGTAAAGATTTTTTTGTGAGTAAGTCACTTAAGAACCAATCAGCCAAAAGTAGTCTTTTTTTCTTTCAATCAGTAAGAGATAAAACTTAAAAAGCAAAACTAACTGCAGGTTCGCTCTACCTCTGTGAAGTAGTTTGAAAAACAGATGAAGTTTCAAATATTAGGGTTCCTACCTGTTTTCCATCTGAAATCTGGCCTGAAGATATTCCATTATTCCAAGTCAACCTACAATTCTATTAATTAGACAGAAAACTGAACACATTGTGAGAAGTCAATTCTATTTCATTTGCACCTCTTTCCATGTGAATATTGTTCATTTTTATTACCCATATTTGGTACAGTTCTTCAGTGAAGGAAATCTGCCATATTCACCTGGTCTGGTTTACATGTGGCGCCAGACCCACAACAATGTGATTGACTCTCTGTTGCCCTCTGAAAAGGTCTAGCAAGCCATTCAGTTGCACCAATCACTACAAAGTCTTAAAGAAATAAAACCAGACTGATCACCTGGCATCGACCAAGGCACCGGAAGAGACAATGGCAGAAAACAGCTGTCTACCTTGCAAAGTCCTCTTCACTAATATCTGGGGACTACTGCCGAAACTGGGAGAGCTGTCTCACAAACTAGTCAAGCAACAGACTGACAGTCATATTCACAGAATCATAACTTATGGACAACATCCCAGACCCTACCATCACCATCCCTGGATATGTCTTGTCCCACTGGCAGGACAGACCTAGCAGAGGTGAAGGCACAGTGGTATACAGTCAGAAGTGAGTTTTCCTGGGTGTCCTCAACATTGACTCTGTTGTGGATACAGGTTAAACATGAGAAAGAAAACCTCCTGCCGATTACCCCGTACTGTCTTCCCACAACTGAGGAGTTGGTACGCCTCCATGTTGAAGAACATCTAGAGGAAGCACTGAGGGTGATAAAAGCGGCAAAAGCAGGAACAGAGTTTCCGTGGTGATGGCAATAGCAGGAACAGGTTTCCCATAACAACCCTGCTCCCGCTGTCAGCTCAGACTGCTTGCTCTCGCTATGCTATTATTTAAATAAAATTTTGACGGAACCTTGAGATCTTGCTCAGATAATCCATCATTCAGATAATTGATGTTCGGACAACCAAAATTGTTCTGTTCTTGCATGCCAAACAACATAAACAGAAAGCGAGAGGTACAGCCACGCGATCCCACAGATTTAAGCTCTGCAGTCCTGTCACATCCTGTTGTGAATGGTGGTGGACAATTAAGCAACTCAGTGGAGGAGGAAGCTATACATTTGTGATCATGGAAGAGCTGAAGCATTCACAACAATCTTCAGCTGAGATGGCGAGTAGGTGATCCATCTCAGCATCCTCAAGTAGTCCCCAGCATTACAGATATCGGTCTTAAGCCAATTCAATTCACTCTACATGATACAGAACAAAGAAAATTTACAACCAAAAGAGAAAATGCTGTAAGGATAGAAAAGAGCTGACATTTCAAGTCTAACTGACCCTTTGTCAAAGCTGTCGAAGAAAATTTACAGCCCAGGAACAGGCCCTTCGGCCCTCCAAGCCTGAGCCGATCCAAATGTACTATCTAAATCTGATGGTCAATTCCCAAGCATTTGTATCCCTCTGCTCCCCATCTATTCATGCATCTGTCTAGATCCATCTTAAATGAATCTACCGTGCCTGCCTCTACCGCCTCTGCTGGCAATGCTTTCCAGACGCCCACCACACACTGTGTGAAGTACTTGCCGCATATATCCCCCTTAAACTTTCCACCTCTCACCTTATCAAAACATGATTGGAGACACTGGATACAGCAAAGGCTATGGGCCCTGACGACATTCTGACAATGGTACTGAAGGCTTGTGCTCCAGAACTTACTGCTCCCCTAGCCAAGCTGTTCCAGTACAGTTACAACACTGGCTTCTATCTGACAATTGCCCAAGTATGTCCTGTACATAAAAAGCAGGACAAATCCAACCCAGTCAATTACCGCCCTATAAGTCTTCTCTCGATTGTCAGAAAAGTGATGGAAAGTGTTATCAACAGTGCTATCAAGCAGCACCTGCTCAGCAATAACGTGCTGTGACGCCCAGTTTGGGTTCCGCTAGGGCCATTCAGCTCCTGACCTCATTACAGCCTTGGTTTAAACATGGACAGAACAGCTGAATTCCAGAGGGGAGAGGAGAGTGACAGCCCTTGACATCAAGGCTGCATTCAACCAAGTGTGGCATCAAGGAGCCCCAGGAAAACTGGAACCAATGGGAATCGGGTGCAAACTCTCCAGTGGTTGGTGTCGTACCTGACACATAGGAAGATGGTCGTGGGTGTTGCAGGGCAATAGTCTCAGCTCCAGGAGTACTCCGCAGGAGTTCCTCAGGGTCATGTCTTCAGCCCAGCCACCTTCAACCCCTTCATCAATAACCTTCCCTCCACCATAAGGTCAGAAGTGGGGATGTTCACCAAAGATTGCGCAATGTACAGTACCATTCATGACTCCTCAGATACTGAAGCAGTCCATGTTCAAATGCAACAAGATCTGGATAATGTCCAGGCTTGGGCTGACAAGTGGCAAGTAACATTCGCACCACACAAATGCCAAGCTACGACCATCACCAATAAGAGACATTCCAGCCAACGCCCCTTGACATTCAATGGTGTTACCATCACTGAATTGCCCACAATCAACATCATCGACCAGAAACTCAACTTGACTCACCACAACCACTATGGCTACAAGACCAGGTCAGAAGCTAGGAATACTGCAACGAGTAACTCACCTCCTGACTCCCCAAAGCCTGCCCACCATCTGCAAGGCACAAATCAGAAATATGATGGAATACTCCCCACTGGCCTGGATTAGTGCACCCCAACAACACTCAAGAAGCTTGACACCATTCAGAACAAAGCAGCCCATTTGATTGGCATTATATCAACAAACATTCACTCCGTCCACCACCGACGCCCAGTAGCAGCAGTGTGTATTATCTACAAGATGCACTGCAGAAATTCACCAAAGATCCTCAGATAGCCCTTTCCAAACCCATGACCACATCCATCCATAAGGACAAGGGCAGCAGATAAATGAGAACACCACCACCTTCAAGTTTCCCTTCAAGCCACTCACTATTCTGATTTGGAAATATATTGCCGTTCCTTCACTGGCGTTCGATCAAAATCCTGGAATTCCCTCCCTAAAGATATTGTGGGTGTACCTACAGCACATGGACTGCAGCGGTTCAAAAAGGCAGTGCGCCCCACCTTCTCAAGGGGCAACTTGGGACAAGCAATAAATGCTGAGCCCAGCCACTGACACCCACATCCCACAAATAAATAAATTTAGAAAAAAATTCAAATTCATTATATCCCGACAGGGATGTGTTGTCATATCCTACTGTTTTTGAATGTCGGGGATGAAGAGTGTGGTGCTTCTGTTTTAGATTAGATTACTTACAGTGTGGAAACAGGCCCTTCGGCCCAACAAGTCCACACCGACCCGCCGAAGCGTAACCCACCCAGACCCATTCCCCTACATTTACCCCTGCACCTAACACTACGGGCTGGAAAAGCACAGCAGGTCAGGCAGCATCCGAGGAGCAGGAGAATCGACGTTTCTGGCATAAGCCCTACATCAGGAAGGCTCTTGCTTGAAACATTGTTTTTCCTGCTTCTTGGAATGCGCCTGACCTGCTCTGCTTTTTCAGCACCACACTCTCAACTCTGATCTCCAGCATCTGCAATCCTCACTTGCTCCTCTTTCTGAATGTATGCATTTGGGATGAAAAGACAATGGTTATAATCTGCATGGTACCTTAGCTGACTTTGAGTTTCTCCATTTGTTTAGAAAATCAGTTGGTTATTCATAAATTAGTTACTTTGAGCACATTGAAGCAACCTGATGCCCTCCTCTTTAGTTCCAATTAATAAGAATGAAGAGAAACAAATTGATCATTCCAGTGACCACAGAGGACATTTATACTTTTGCTGCAGCTATGGCAATAGTTGGGCTCACTTTTCAGCTCAGTCCCCCGAGCAGTTGTTACACCTTAGTCCATTCTCAGTCTGCCCTTTTGGCCTGGAGTATCTATCAGCATACTGTAAAGCCTAGTCTGGTCTGCCAAGAATATGTTCTGGCTGTTAATTAACAACCTCAGCACTGGACAGTATTCCAGTTTCTCATACAAATGCATCTATCTTTATAGCAATGTTAGCAACCTTTTTAAAGGGATTTAGACAAGATACCTGAACAGACAGGGAATAGAGGTATATGAACTATATGCAAGTTGATGGGATAAGTTTAGAATGGCATCACAGTTGGTGCAGACAAGATGGGCCGAAGGGCCTGTTTCTGTGCTGTACTGTCCCGTCTTCTATTTTTATGCACCTCATAGCAAAAGGCAGGATACAAATACTGGAAAGGAAATCTGCCATCCTCACAGGGTCTGGTCTCTCGGTGACTCCAGATTCACAGCAATGTGGTTGACTCTTAACTACCCTCAGAAATCAGTTCAAAGGCAGTTAGGGTTAGCAACAAACACTAGTCTCCAATGATGAACACATGACAGAATTTCAATAAACTCACATGAAGGCCCCCAGCTGAAACTTAGAGGAGACGTCACCTTCAAATCAAGGGCAGCTAATTGTGCTTTGTGTTTATCTTTATTGTTGCTCACAGTTTCCTCAGTGTCGTCGAATGGAACTCCGTCAGGAAATGTGGGAAGATAACAGAGAAATTTGAGACAAATCTCAATTCAGAGACAGGACAGAAAGGAACCTTTGTTTCCTGAACCTCAGACAGTTTCCAAAACTGGCCAATAACTGACCATTGAATTGGAATGAGCTGAGTGAAACCTCATTGTATTTCAGCTCCATAAATACCCAGCTGCTAAGAACAAATGAAAATGTTAAAGCTTGAAACAGAGCTACTGGGCAAGAAACACATACAGGCACACACACACACACGTAACACGAGATCACCTTACATCGCATTTTTAATTATTGTATTAGTTTACTGAAAGACACCTGACTCAGGGTCAAAGGTCAGAGAGCAGCTGTGATGCTCATGCACCACAATAGAGATTTCACATCAGCTCCTTCACACCCACTTCACCATCACCCCTTACATCCTTAACCCCTTGCCCACCTCATCCTCACCCCTTTACCCACACCCTCCTCACCTTCACCCACGTCATCCTCTTCCACCTCATCCTCACCTTCACTCCACACCCTCACTCTCCTCACCCTTATCTGTGTCTTCCCAATCCCATCTCACTCTGAACTGTACTCTCATCCTCACTCTGCACTCCCACCCCCTCACCCTCACCAATGTTAGCCATTCAAACACTAACTGGGATTGGGATCACGATTAACACTGGGATGAGCATCATTTTCTTTGGAAACAGATTCATCTTGTACATGCAACCCATCTCAGGCACACTAACCAGTCGGGAAGAACACAGAATAGTCCAGCAGAGGAACAGACCCTTTGGCCCACCATGTCTGTGCTGATCATTATGCCATCCTAAACAAATCCCTTCTGCCTGCACTGTATCTCTTTATTTCCTAAATTGCTCTGAAATGTTACTGTTGTATCTGCTTCTACCACCTCTCCTGATAGCATGTTCCAGGCATCTACCACCCTCTGTGTAAAAAAAAACTTGCCTTGCACATCTCCTTTAAACTTTTCCCCATCCGCCTTAAACCTCCCCCCTCTAGTGTTTGACATTTGCATCCTGGGAAGAAAAGATTCCAACTGACAATCCTATCCATACGTCTCTCAATTTTATCTCATACTTCTATCACATCATCCCTCAGCTTTCGACACTCCAGAAACAATCCAGGTTTATCCAATCTCTCCTTATAGCTAATAGACTCCAATGTGGGCTACATCCTGGTAAAATTCATTTGCACCCTCTCCAAAGTCTCCATATCCTTCCTATAGTGTATGACCAGGCCTGCACACCAAATGTGACCTAATTAAAGTTTCATACAACTGCAACATGACTTGCCAATTTTCATACTCAATGACCCATCTGATGAAGGCAAGCCAACCTTATCCACCTGCATTTCCAGTTTCAGGGAACTGTGGACTTGTACCCCAAGATCCTTTTGTATATCAATGCTCTTAAGGTTCCTGCCAATTACTGCAGATCTTCCTGTTGCATTGGACCTGAAATGCATCACCTCACATTTGTCCTGATTGAACTCCACCTGACACTTCCCTACCCATCTTTCTATCTGATCCATATCCTGCTGCATCCTTTGATATCCTTCTTCACTGTTCACAACTCCCCCAAATCTTTGTGTTGTCTGCAAACTTACTAATGAAACCACCTATTTTTTCATCCAAGTGATTTATATGCATTACAAACGACAAGAGGTCCCAGCACTGATACTTGCGGAACACCACTGGTTATAAACCTCCAGTCAGAAAAACATCCCTCCAGGACTAGCCTCCGTCTTCTCAGCCTAAGCCAATGTTGTATCCAACTTACCATGATCCCATGTGACTTAATCTGCTGGACTTGCCTATCATGAGGGAATTTGTCAAATGCACTAGTAAAATCCATGTGAACATCACTGCCTTACCCTCAATCATCTGCGTCACTTCCTCAAAAAACTCAATCAAATTTGTGAGACAAGACCTCTCCTGCACAAAGCCATGTTGACTATCCCTAATAAGTCCATTCTTTTCCAAATGCAAGTAAATCCTGTCCCTAAGAATCCTGTCTAATAATTTCTGACGTAAGGCTCACAAGATATTAATTTCTTGGATTATCACCGTTGCTCTTAAACAAAGGATCAACATTGGCCATTCTCCAGTCTTCTGGAATCTCACCTGTGACTAAAGGGATATAAACATCTCAGACAAGGCCCCAGCAATCTCGTCCCTGCTTTTCTCAGCATTCTCAGATAGATCCCATCAGGCCCTGGGGAATTACTGCCTCAATGTTTTTAAAAACACCCAATATCATCTCCTTCTTCATACTGACATGCCCTAGAATATCAACATAGAAAGGTCATGGAATCCCTACAGTGTGAAAACACCCTTTGGCCCAACAAGTCACACTTACCTTCTGAAGAGTAACCCGCCCAGACCGATTCTCTGACATTTAATCCCTGACTAATGCACCTAACCTACACATCCCTGAGCAGTGTGGACATTTAGCACAGCCAATTCACCTAACCCACACATTTTTGGATTATGGGAGGAAACTGGAGCACCCGGAGGAAACCCACGCAGACACAGTGAGAATATGCAAACTCCACACAGACAGTTGCCCGAGGTCCCTGGTGCAGTGAGGCAGCAGTGCTAACCACTGAGCCACCATGCCACCCTACCCTAATCTTATCATCATGCATGTCCTTCTCCTTGGTGCATACTGATGCAAAGTATTTATTAAGAATCTCCCAAATTGCTCCAACTCTATCCATCCTTTATCATTGAGTGTATCTGTTTTTTTCCCTTGCTATCCTCTTGGTCCAAATATGTGTCCTCTTCTAGCCCTCCTAAGCTGCTGTTTACATTCTTTCCTGCTTCCTTCCAATTCCTCATGCCCTGTCTTAATTTCAGTTTCCTAAACCTTACATATGCTTCCTTTTTCTTTTTGACTAAACTTTCAATATCTCTTGTCATCCAGGATTCCTGAACCTTGCTATCCTTATCTTCCATCCTCACTGGTCCTGAACTCTGATCAATTGGCCTTTAAAAGACTCCCACATGTCAGATTTGGATGTATCCCCCAATCTAATTTCTCCAGTTTAGGCCCAATACACTAATACCGTTAGAATTAGCCTTCTCCAAATTTAGCACGTTCACCCAAGGACCAACCTTATCCTTATCTGTTATTATCTTAAATCTTATGGAATTATGATCACTGTTCCCAAAATGCTCCTCACTGAAACTTTGATCAGCTGGCCAACACAAGGTCTAATATTGGTCCTTCCCTCTACATATTCTTTCAAAAAACCCTCCTGGATGAACCAAACAAATTCTGGCCTATCTAAGCTTCTGGCACCAGGGGAGTCCCAGGCAATATTGGGGAAGTTAAATTCACTCACTCCAACCAATTTGTTGTTTTTACAGCTTTCCATAATCTGTTCATATATCTGTTACCTTATCTCCTGCTGGTCACTGGGAGGCCAACAGTATAACACCATCATAGTGATTGCACCTTCCTTATTCCTGAGAGACATTAAACAACCAGAAAGGGACATTAACCAGTCAGGAAGGAACATTAACTAGGGCACTCTTCAGTTGACTGATTTGGCTGTGGTATTTTAAGTTGCCCTCATTAACTGGAAACAATAATGAGGTATGCCAGCCTCTGGTTGATCTTGCCAGAGTGAAGGTGGCATCAACCAAACGCCAAGCAATGACATTGTCTCTGAGGAACCTTCATGGTGTCTCTGTCAATCCCTGATCCCTGGTCAATCCAGCAGTTACACCAGGAACCACTGGAGTTAACTCCAAAGGCCCAGCAATGGGGGTTTAGGGTTGAAAAAGTACAAGACAGTCAACAGCAAACCAGCCAAGGGATACCCCCTGGCTGCAAGGTGCTGCAGGCCTTTCTCCTTTGGTAGGTCTTAACAGAATAGGAGTTAGCACAGGCATCTCGGATTGGCCTGCATATCTCTTACACTCTCTATTCCCCTTAAATGGACATCAAACACTGAGACAGCAAACTTAGATTAAACCTGGGATCAGATTAGAATCAGGGTAAAGGTCATGTTCAGGGTCAGACTAAGGGTCACCTTCAGGGTTAGGATCAGAGTAAGAGTCCAGGTCAGACCTGCCAAGTAGTTCTGCTCACTGAACGTAATTTCTCTGTGAACTCATTTGATGATTCCAGTGAGAGCCTGAGTACAGTAGGATCCCAAACACAGCAGGTGCTTCCAAGCAGAGCATGATGACCATGAATTCCTCTTCTTCTACCTCCCTGCACCCCAGTAAACTCCCAGGAACAGCAATGGATGGAGCTCACCATCAACCCTTCAACATTTGACCCACATTCCCAGGGACTGATACTCCAGCTGACATTGTGGAGCGGCTCTGAGGGAATTCAAACTCAAATGTAGTGATTTCTGATCACTCACGGTGACATGTCCAAGCGAGTACAGAAATCATAGGGTAGATGAGTGGACGATAGGAAGGACTGTACAAGAGGAAGGGGTTTAAATTCTTACCTTACCCTGAATTTGACTTCTTTCGTGGGAATGGCACCTGTACAAACTGGATGGCTTACACCTGAACAGAGCAGAGACTGACATCCTTAGGGTATGCACTGCTTGTGCTGCTGGGGAGGGATTAAACAAATGCAGCCAGAGTGTGGGAATCAGGACAGAATAAGAAAGTAAAAGCAGCGGTCAGGAAATGCTGGGAAAGACAGAAAGCACGAAAATTGAGAAAAGTACATTAATGGGTAGAGTTGGAGAAAAGGAGAAGAAATGAAATCTAAATCAGGGGTATACTGCACTGTCTCACAGAAAAGACTGGGGACTTACCAGTTCATTCAGCTAACACTGGGAATGGCAGGACTGTGCTTTGAGGAAAGATTGGTTTGACTGGGCATGAATTCTCTAAAGTTTAGAAGGATAAGAGGGGCTGGACAGAGCAGATGTAAGGAGGATGTTTCCCCTGAGTGGGCTGGTCCTGAACCAGAAATAATGCAGTCTCAGGATATGACGGTAAATTATTTAAGACTGAAGCAGTTTCAACCAAGGGACTCAAGAGAGCAATGTTTCCACTGAATTCGTCAACCAATGTGCAGGGTTATAGGGCGCAGCAGTTGGGACCAGTTCCTGGGCAGGTGAGACAAGGAATCAAGGACAAGAAAAGACAGAAAGGAGAATAAGAAGTGACAGGCAGAGAAAACCAGGATCAAACAGGGCCACAGCAAAAGATAATGAGAATGGGACAAATAATGTTAAAAAGACAAGTCTTAAGGCTTTGTGCCTTAAACACAGAGCATTCACAATAAAGTGGATGAATTAATCATGCAAATAGATGAAAGCTGGTATGATGTAGTTGGGATTATGGAGACATGGCTACAGGGTGACCAGGGATAGGAACTGAACATCCTCAGGTATGCACTATTTAGAAAGGGCAGAGTAAAAGGAAAAGGGGACAGAGTTGCATTGCTGGTTAAAGAGGAAATTAATGCAATAATGAGGAAGGATATTAGCTCTGACAATGTGGAATCTTTAAAGGTCGAGCTGGGAAATATCAAGAGGCATAGAACATTTGAGGGTTTTGCATGTTGACCCCAAACTGGAGGCATGATGTTGGGAAGGGAACTACAGGAAATTAGAGACACATATAACAGAGGACAATCCGTAATTATGGGTGACTTTGATCTGTATATAATTTGAATAAACCAAATTAATAATCATACAGTACAGGAGAAATTCCTAGAGAGTATGCAGAATGGTTTTCTGGACCAATACATTGATGGCATCCAGGAGAATGGGGGAGGGGGCTATAATTGGAACAGATTCTGGGGTCAGTGAGACTTGTACAAGCTGATGGCTTGCAAACGACCCAGAATGGGTCCAATATCCTTGCTGGGAAGTTCGCTTATGCTGTTGGCTACGTTTTAAACAGATTTGGCAGGGGAGGCCGGGAACAGAGCAGAGGTAAAGTCAGAGCAAGGTCCAACCAGATGTAGACGGAATGCCATGAAAGTCCATTAGAGAAGAGGATATGGGCGGGGTAAGCCTCATGCGACGTCCGGCTCATGCGACGTCCGGAAAGCGAAACTGTATCTATTTTAATGAAAGGAGCTTGACTGGTAAGGCAGATTAACTTAGAGCATTGATCAGCACGTGGGAATATGATATTGCTGCAATCACTGAAAGATGGTTGAAGGACAGACAGGATTGACAGCTCAACATTCCCAGGTACAGAAGTTTCAGCTGCAATATGGAGGGATGTAAGAGAGGTGTGGATTATTGTACTATTGGTAAAGGAAACCATCAGTGTGGTAATGATGGAGGATATCTTAGAAGGCTCTTCAAATGAGGCCATCTAGGTACAGCTAGAAATAAAACAAAAAGGTGCTTACTTTGCTGAGATTATACCACAGGGCTCCCAACAGTCAGAGGAAGACAAAGGAGCAGATATGTAGACAAATCACAGAGAGGTGTGAGAAGAATAGTTTCTAGTTGTAGGGGACTTCAACTTGGCTAACATTAACTGGGATCACCTTTGTGTGAAAGGATTAGACAAGGTGAATTTTTAAAGTGCATCCAGAGAGTTTTTTGTGCCGGTACATCGATAGTCTGACTAGAGATGGGGCAGTGCTAGACCGAATCCGAGGGAACAAAGCCTCATGGTTGAAGTTTCAGTGAGAAAGCATTTTGGAGATAGTGACCATAACTCTGTTTCAAAGTCATTCTGGACAGGGATAAGGATAGTGCATAAATTAAGTGTCTAAACTGAGGGAAAGCCTATTTCAATATCATGAGACAAGATCGAGCAAACATAGACTTGCAGCAATTACTTGCAGGTAAGCCTACATTTGGAAAGTGGGAATCTTTTAAAAATAGTAAAGTGAGTGCTCAGGATCAGCAAGTTCCTCTAACAGTGCAGGACAAAGGCAGCAAGTCCAGGGAACCCAGGATAGCAAGGGATATTGAACATTCGATAAAGACGAAGAACAAAGCATTTGTCAGCTACATGACATTAAAAACAGGGAAGTCCCTTGAGAGATTGCAGGGGGTTATTTAAAAAAGAAATTAGAGGGCTAAGAGGGGCCATGAAATGTCTTCAGCAGATAGGATCAAGGAGAACCCCAAGGTTTTTTATAAGTATATGAAGAGCAAAAAGATTGCCCGGGAAAGAATGGGACCTATTACAGATCAAAGGAGCTACTTGTGAGTGCAGCCGAGGGATACAGGTGAGGTCCTGAATTAATATTTCTCCTCTGTGTTCACAGAGATTTCAGTTGGGATGGTGAGATTCTAGAACATGCTCAGATAAATAAGGAGGAGGCAAGAGATGTTTTAGAGAATTTTCAAGTACTCTACAATCTCATTCTTAATAATGGACTCTAAAATCTTGCCAATGATCAAGGTCAGGTTAACTGGTCTTTAGTTTCCTGTCTTCTGTTTCCCTCCCTTTTTAAACAGGGCTGTTACTTCAGTCACTTTCCAGTCCTCTGGAACCCTCCCTGACTCCAGTAATTTTGAAAGATCATCACCAATGCATTCACAATGTCTTCAGCTATCTATTTCAGAACCCAGAATGTAGTCCATCTGGTCCAGATAATTTATTCACCTTCAGCCCTTTCAGCTTCCCTAGTGCCTTCTCCTCAGTGATGGCCACAACACTCATCTTTGTTTCTCAACTCTCTTGAAATTCTGGTATTCTACTGGTGTGTTTTCCACTGGGAAAACTGATGCAAAGTACCCATTCAGTTCCTCCACCATTTCTTCGTTCCCCATTATTACTGCTCTCGCCTCATTTTCCAGAGGTCCAATATCTTGAATATCTAAAAAAATCCTGATTCGGAGATGCCGGTGTTGGACTGGGGTGTACAAAGTTAAAAATCACACAACACCAGGTTATAGTCCAACAGGTTTAATTGGAAGCACACTAGCTTTCGGAGCGACACTCCTTCATCAGGTGATCACCTGATGAAGGAGCGTCGCTCCGAAAGCTAGTGCTTCCAATTAAACCTGTTGGACTATAACCTGGTGTTGTGTGATTTTTAACTAAAAGAATCCTGCAACCTTCTTTGATATTATTAGCTAGCTTATTCTCATTTTTCTTTTTCTCCCCGTCATTGCTTTTTTAGTTGTCCTCTGCTTCCCAATCCTCTGGCTTCCCACTAATCTTCACCACATTGTATGCTTTCTCATTTGCGTTTATGCTGCACCTGAGTTCCCTTCTCAGCCATGGTTGCCTTGTCTTCCTCTTTCTATGTTTCTTTTTCCTTGGAATGTATTTGTGTTGTGCCTCCTGAATTACTCCCCCCTCCCCCCCAAACAAAAACTCCTGCCATTGCTGCTCCAGTTCTTCCCTGACATGCTCCACTTACAGTCAAACCTGACCAGCTCCTCACTCATGTCTTTATAGCTACCTTTACTCAGTTTTAATACCATTACATTGGATTACAGCTTCTCCCTTTCAAACTGCTGGAAGGAGATTGCTGGGGCCCTGGCAAAGGAATTTAATTCTTTGATGGCCACGTGAAATGCCACTTGACTGCAGGAAAGCTAATGTGGTTTCTTTGTTCAAGAAGGGCAGCAAGGATAGGCCAGGAATTACACAGCAGTTAGTCTGATGTCAGTGGTAGGGAAATTATTGAAAGAGGGACAGAATTAATCAACACTTGGAAAGGCAGGGATTGAGCTGGAATATTCAGCATGGATTTGTTGGAGGGAGATCCAGCTGGGTTTTTGAAAAGATAACAATAATATTGAGGTAAAAACAATGACTGCAGATGCTAGAAACTAGATTCTGGATTAGTGATGCTGGAAGAGCACAGCAGTTCAGGCAGCATCCAAGGTGCAGCGAAATCGACGTTTCGGGCAAAAGCCCAACTAAATAATATTGATGAGGGTAGTGTAGTTGATGTGGTTTATATGGACTTCAGTAAGATGATAGGACAGGCGATGGCTTAGTGGTATTATCGCCGGACTGTTAATCCAGAGAGCCAGGTAATGGTCAGGTTACACAGGTTCAAATCCCACCACAACAGATGGACTCAATAAAAATCTGGAATTAAGAGTCTAATGATGAAAATGAATCCATTGTAGATTGTCAGAAAAACCCATCTGATTCATTAATGTCCATTAGGGAAGGAAACTGCCTTCTGGCCTACAAGTGACTCCACACCCACAGCTGACTCTTAACTGCTCTCTGGGCAATAAATGCTGAGCAGGCCAGTGATGCCAAGAATAAATTAAAAACAAAAGGCCTTCAACAAGGTCCCACATGGAAGGTTGATTCAAAAGCTAAGAACCCATGGGATCGAAGACAAGTTGGCAAATAGGATCCAAAATTAGCTTCCAAGTAAGAAGCAATGGATGATAGTGGAGGGTTGCTCTTATGGATTAGACAACTGTGACCAGTGGTATACCAGAGGGATTGGTGCGAGGCATTAACTACTTGAATGTGAATGCAATTAGCAAGTTTGCATGGCACTTAAAAATTGTGTTCACAGTGAGAAGTATAGTCTTAGGCTACAGCTTAATATTGATCAGCTGGTAAATTGGGCAGAGTAATGGCAGATGGCATTTAATCCTGTTAAGTGCGGGCTGATGCATTTTGGAAGGTCTAATAAGGGAAGGATATACACAATGAATGGTAGGTTCCTAGGAAGTCCTGAGGAACAAAGAGACCTTGGTGTACTGACAGGGGTACACAGGAAATTCACCAGGATGTTTCTTGGGATGAATAGTCTCAGTTATGAGGACAGTCTGGATAGGCTGGGCTTGTCTTCCTTGGAGCATTGGAATTATAACTCAAGTGTAGATAGGAGAGAGCATGAGAATCGTTTCCCCATGGTAGATGTGTCTAAGGCCAGAGAGGATAAGTTTAACTTGAGGAGTAAGTGGTTGAGAGGAGATCTGAGAAAATGATTTCCCCCAAAGGGTGGTAGAAAGATGGAGTGTGCTGCCTGAGAGAGTGGCAGAGGCAGGTACTCCCACAACACTGAAGAACCAGCAGGATGAGCACTTAAAATGCCGGTGTATAGGAGTGTATGGATCAAGTGCAGGTAAATAGATTAATGTAGTTGGTGTTTGATGGTCAGCACAGACATGATGGGCCGAAGGGCCTGTTTCACTGCTGCATGACTCTATGACTCTTTAGTATGGGCTGAAACATTTAGGTCTTCACCCAACGAATTCACTGCCAGAGAAAGCAGTCGAAGCTAAAACACGATGATTCCCTGAGGAGTTGGATATAGCAATCAAGGCTAAAGAGATCAAAGGATTTGAGGGAAAGGCAAGAATACGATCCTGAAATGAATGATCAGCCATGATCAAACTAATGCTAGAGCAAATTTAAAGGGCTGAATGGCCAAATCCAGCTCCTATTT
The DNA here is from genome assembly GCF_004010195.1 of Chiloscyllium plagiosum. Classification (NCBI taxonomy): domain Eukaryota; kingdom Metazoa; phylum Chordata; class Chondrichthyes; order Orectolobiformes; family Hemiscylliidae; genus Chiloscyllium; species Chiloscyllium plagiosum. The sequence goes on along the minus strand of NC_057715.1, from coordinate 119,848,674 downwards.
TCTATGTTTCTATGTAAGTACTGACTCTCCGACAGTGCGGCACTCCCTCAGTACTGACCCTCCAACAGTGCGGCATTCCCTCAGTACTGACCCGCCGATGGTGCGGCACTCCCTCAGTACTGACCCTCCGACAGTGCGGCACTCCCTCAGTACTGACCCTCTGATAGTGCGACATTCCCTCAGTACTGACCCTCCAACAGTGCGGCATTCCCTCAGTACTGACCCGCCGACGGTGCGGCACTCCCTCAGCACTGACCCTCCAATAGTGCGGCACTCCCTCAGCACTGACCCTCCAATAGTGCGGCACTCCGTCAGTACTGACTCTCCGAAAACGCGGCATTCCCTCAGCACTGACTCTCCGACAGTGCGGCACTCCCTCAGTATTGACCCTCCAATAGCGCGGCACTCCCACAGTACTGACCCTCCGACAGTTGGCACTCCCTCAGCACTAACTCTCCGACAGTGTGGCACTCCCTCAGCACTGACTCTCCTACAGTGCAGCACTCCCTCAGCACTGACTATCCGACAGTGCAGCACTCCCTCAGTACTGACCCTCTGACAGTGCAGCACTCCCTCAGTACCGACCCTCCGACAGTGCAGCACTCCCTCAGTACTGACCCTCCGATAGTGCGGCACTCCCTGAGTATTGAACCTCCGACTGTCCTGCTCTCCCTGAGTATTGACCCTTCAAAAATACAGCATTGTCTCAGTACTGACCCTCCAATAGTGCGGCACTACCTCTGTACTGACCTGCAGACAGTGCAGCATTCCCTCAGTACTGACCCTCCGACAATGCATCACTCCCTCAGTACTGACCCTCTGAAACTGCGGCGCTCCCTCAGTACTGAGCCTCTGACAGTGCAGTACTCCCTCAGTACTGACCCTCTGACAGTGCAGCACTCCTTCAGCACTGACCCTCCGACAGCGCGTCACTCCCTCAGCACTGACCCTCCGACAATGCGGCACTCCCTCAACACTGACTCTCCGACAGTGCTGCACTCTCTCAGCACTGACCCTCCAATAGTGAGGGGCTCCCTCAATACTGACCGTCCGACAGTGCAGCACTCCCTCAGCACAGACCCTCCGAGAGCGTGTCACTCCCTCAGCAGTGACCCTCCAACAGTGCAGCACTCCCTCAGTACTGACTCTTCAATAGTACTGCATTCCCTCAGCACTGACTCTCCGACAGTGCTGCACTCCCTCTGCACTGACCATCCAACAGTGCTGCACTCCCTCAGCACTGACCCTCCGACAGTGCTGTACTCCCTCAGCACTGACATCCGACAGTGCAGCACTCCCTCATCACTGACCATCCGACAATGCAGCACTCCCTCAGCACTGACCATCCGACAGTGCAGCACTCCCTCAGCACTGACTCTCCAACAGTGCAGCACTCCCTCAGCACTGACTCTCCGACAGTGCTGCACTCCCTCAGCACTGACCATCCAACAGTGCTGCACTCCCTCAGCACTGACCCTCCAACAGTGCTGGACTCCCTCAGCAATGACCCTCCGACAGTGCGGTACACCCTCAGCACTGACCCTCCAACAATGCTGCACTCCCTCAGCACTGACCCTCCAACAGTGCGGTACACCCTCAGCACTGACCCTCCAACAGTGCTGCACTCCCTCAGCACTGACCCTCCAACAGTGCGGTACACCCTCAGCATTGACCCTCCACAGTGCTGCACTCCCTCAGCACTGACCCTCCGACAGTGCAGCATTACTTCCTACTTGCCTGAATAAATGCAGCTTCAACAACACTCAAGAAGCTTGACATCATCCAGTACAAAGCAGGTCACTTGGCACCACATCCACAAGCATCCATTTCCTCCATCACTGACGCTCAGTAACAGCAATGTGTTGTATCTACAAGAAGCCCCACTGCAGAAATTCACCAATGACCCTTGGACACCACCTTCAAACCCATAACCATTTCCACTGTGAAACACAAAGGCAAGATGGGAACAAAAACAGACATTGCTAGAAAAGCTTAGCAGGTCTGGCAGCATCTGTGGACAGAAGTCAGAGTTAATGTTTCAGGTCCAGTGATCCTTCTTCAGAACTTATAGTAGCTAAGAAAAGGTGAGTATATATGTTAGAGAAGGGGTTGGGGAGGGAGATGAAATAAACAATAGATGAAGATAGAGCCCATAGAGAGAAGAACTGTTGGACAGCCAAAAGAGTGGATAATGGTCAGTCAAGGACAGTGGGTAGCTAAGGGGGACTATTAGTGACTACAATGGGCTGTGTGTAATAGCAAACCATGTGATAACAAAGCCTGGTGTGTGGGGGTTAGGGTGAGGACTTGGGAGAAGGTGTTAAACCCGATACGGAGTACAGAAGGTTGCACAGCTCTCAAATGCAAAAAAGGAGAACTGTTCTTCCAGCTTTGCACTGAGCTTTGCTGCAACACTACAGCTGAGACAGGGAACAAAGAACACAGAAAACTACAACAACACAGTACAGGCCCTTCCGCCCTCAATGTTACGCTGACCTGTGAAACCAATCTGAAGCCCATCTAACCTACACTATTCCATTTTCATTCATATGTTTATTGAATGACATTTAAATGCCCTTAAAGTTGGCGAGTCTACTACTGTTGCAGGCAGGGAATTCCACACCCTTACTACTCTCTGAGTAAAGAAACTATCCTCTATCTATCACCCCTCAATTTAAAGCTATGTCCCCTCGTGCTAGCCATCACCATCCGAGGAAAAAGGCTTTCACTCTCCACCCTATCTAATCCTCTGATCATCTTGTATGTTTCTATTAAATCACCTCTTAACCTTCTTGTCTCTAATGAAAACAGCCTCAAGTCCTTCAGCCTTTCCTATTAGACCTTCCCTCCATACTGTGCAACATATGAGTAAATCTCCTCTGAACCCTCTCCAATGCTTCCACGTTCTTCCTATAATGCAGTGACCAGAACTATATGCAATACCCCAAGTGCGGCCACACCAGAGTTTTTTTACAGCTGCAGCATGACCTCATGGCTCAGAAACTCAATCCCTCTACCAATAAAAGCTAACACACCATACGCCTTCTTAACAACCCTATCAAACTGGGTGGCAACTTTCAGGGATCTATGCACATGGACATTGAGATCTCTCTGCTCATCCACACTACCAAGAATCTTACCATTACCCCACTACTCTGCATTTCTGTTGCTCCTTCCAAAGTGAATCACCTCACACATTTCCGTATGAAACCCTATTTGCCACTTCTCAGCCCAGCTCTGCAGCTTATCTATGTCCCTCTATAATCTGCAACATCCTTCCACACTGTCCACAGTGCCACCGACCTTAGTGTCATCCACACATTTACTAACCCATTCTTCTGTGCCCTCATCCAGATCATTTATAAAAACGACAAACAACAGTGGACCCAAAACAGATCCTTGTGGTACACCACTAGTAACTGAACTCCAGGATGACCATTTCCCATCAACCACCATCCTCTGTCTTCTTTCAGCTAGTTAACTTCTGATCTAAACCGCTAAATCACCCTCAATCCCATGCCTCCATATTTTCTGCAACAGCCTACAATGGGGAACCTTATCAGACACCGCACTGAAACCCATATACACCCCATCAACCATTTCACCCCCATCCACCTGTTTGGTCACCTTCTCAATGAACTTAATAAGGTTTGTGAGGCACGACCTACCCTTCACAAAACCGTGTTGACTATCCCTAATCAACTTATTCCTTTCGAGATTATTATAAACCCTATCTCTTATAATCTTTACCAACACTTTACCCACAACCGAAGTAAGGCTCACTGGTCTATAATTACCAGGGTTGTCTCTACTGCCCTTCGTGAACAAGGGAACAACATTTTCTATCCTCCAGTCTTCGGGCACTGTTCCTGTCGACAATGATGACATAAAGATCAAAGCCAAAGGCTCTGCAATCTCCTCCCTAGCTTCCCACAGAATCATAGGATAAATCCAATCCAGCGCAGGAGACATACCTATTTTCACAGTTTCCAGCCCTAATCTTACTCTAGTCATTCTTTTATTCCTGACTTACCTATAGAAAGCTTTAGGGTTTTCCTTGATCCTATCTGCCAAAGGCCTCTCATGTCTCCTCCTGATTCTTCTTAGCTCTCTCTTTAGGTCTTTCCTGGCCAACTTGTAACTCTTAAGCGCCCTAACTGAGCCTTCACATCTCATTTTTACATAAGCCTCCTTCTTCCTCTTGAGAAGAGTTTCAACTTCTTTCGTAAACCACAACTCCTTCGCTCAACCACTTTCTCCTTGCCTGACAGATACATACTTAGTCGAAGAATGTGGTGCTAGAAAAGCACAGCTGGTCAGGCAGCATCCGAGGAGCAGGACATAGCTTTAAATTGAGGGGTGATAGATAGAGGATAGTTTCTTTACTCAGAGAGTCGTAAGGGTGTGGAATGCCCTGCCTGCAACAGTAGTAGACTCGCCAACTTTAAGGGCATTTAAATGTCATTGGATAAACATATGAAATCTTTCATCAGGTCAATTCTCCTGCTCCTTGGCTGCTGCCTGCCCAGCTGTGCCTCCAGCACCACATTCTTCAACTTTGGTCTCCAGCATCTGCACTCCTCAATTTCTCCCATGTACATACTTATCAAGGACACGCAGTAGCTGGTCTTTGAATAAGCTCTATATTTCAATTGTGCCCATCCACTGCAGTTTCCTTCCCTGTCCAATGCATCCTAAATTTACCTAATCGCATCATTATTGCCTTCTCCCCAGCTATAACTCTTGTCCTGCAGTATATACCTATGCCTTTCCATTGCTAAACTAAACATAACCGAGTTGTGGTCACTATCAGCAAAGAGCTCACCTACCTCCAAATCTAACACCTGGCCTGGTTCATTACTCAGTGGGAGAAAGTGAGGACTGCAAAGCTGGAGATCAGAGTCAAGAGTGTGGGGCTGGAAAAGCAGCTGGTCAGACAGCATCCAAGGAGCAGGAGAATCGATGTTTCAGGCATAAGCACTTCATCAGGAACTCTTGATGATTCGTGATGAAGGACTTATGCCTGAAATGTTAATTCTCCTGCTCCTCGGATGTTGCCTGACCGGCTGTGCTTTTCCAGCACCGCATTCTTGATTCATTAGCCAGTACCAAATCCAATGTACCTTGCCTCTTGTTGGCCTATCTACATACTGTGTCAGGAAACCTTCCTGCACACATTGGAATAAAAACTGACCCATCTAAAGTACTCAAACTTTTGTGTTTTCAGTCAATATTTAGAAAGTTGGAAGTCCCCCATAACAACTACCCTGTTACTTTCGCTCCTATCCAGAATAATCTTTTCAATCCTTTCCTCTAAACCTCTGGAACGTTTCAGAGGCCTATAGAAAACTCTCAACAGGAGACAGAGATGTTAGCCAGGGAACAGAGTGGTGTGTTGTCGTAGCAGGCAACTGGAAGCTCAGGGTCATTTTTGCGGACAGAATGCAGGTGCTCTGCGAAATGGTCACCCAAGATTAGAGTGGTGCTGGGAAAGCACCACTCTAATCTTGACTCTGATCTCCAGCATCTGCAGTCCTTACTTTCACGAAATGGTCAGTCTATGCTTCATCTCCCCATTGTAGTGCCGATCACAGTGTGAGCAGCAAATGCAGTAGACCAAATTGAGTGAAGTGCAGGTAAAGTGCTGCTTCAGCTGTAAGGTGTTTCTGGGCCTTGGATACTGAGGAGGGAGGAAGTAAATGGGCAAGTGTTACACCTTCTGCGACTGCAGGGGAAGGTGCCGTGGGCTGAGAGGCAGGAGAACTGGGAGTGAAGTAGGAGTGGACCAGGGTGTCCCAGAGAGAACGGTCCTTGCACAAAGTTGGCAAGGGAGGGGAGGGGAATATGGAGGTGGCGGAAAAGGCAACTAATGATCCTCTGGATATGGAAGCTGGTGAGATGGTAGTTGAGGACAGGGGGGACCCTATCGCTGTTGTGTAAAGGAAGAGAAGAGGGGAGGGCTGAAGTGAGGGAGCTGGGTCAGACCCAGTTGAGGGCCTTGTCAAACACAGTGCTGGAGAATCCTCGGTTGAGGAAGAAGGTGGACATTTCAAAGGCCCACATATCAAAGTTGGCATCACCAGAGCAGAGGCATCGGAGATGCAAGAACTGGGAGGATAGATAGTGAGTTTACAGGAAGCAGTGTGTGAGGAAGTATAGTCAAGTAACTGTGAGAATTAGTGGGCTTGTAGTGGAAAGAAGGGTCACTGGAATTGAAACGTTAAATCTGACTTTTCTCCATATTTGCTGCCAGACCTGCTAAACTTTCACAACAATTTCTGTTTTTGATTCAGATTTCCAGCAGCCACATTTCTTCAATTTTTTTTTACATGGAAACACCACCATCTGCACGTTCCCCTCCAAGCCACCACAATCCTGACTTGGAAATATATCATAATTCCTTCAGTGTTGTTGGGTCAAAATCTTGCAATTCACTCCCACTGGGTTTTGTAGGTCTACCTACAGCACATGGACTGCGGAGGTTCAAGAAGGCAGCTCACCTCCACCTTCTCAAGGGGGCAACTAGGGATGGGTAACAAATGCTGACACAGCCAGGGACACCCACACCTCAAGAATGAATAAACATAAAAGTGCAATTGAGCGACTGGATGGAAATCAGAATGTCGATTGTCTTTGTAGTTGTTAATTTCCTATTATTTACATCTCCCCCCAACATGATCCATGGAAACTGACGCATTAATGCTCTTGATTCCAGGCACAAACCATCAGCAAAACACTGATCACAGCGATTAGCAATTTCAATTGCACAGAATCTATCTCAGGATATGCAGCAACTGATCCCTCACATATACATTCTCTGGGGTATGGGCCTTACATCTAAGTAGGGTATAGGGTCTCTCTCTCACACACACACATACACACACACTCTCACTGTACAGGGTCCCATACACACACTGACTTTAATTGATTCAGTGTTGGGGAGGTGAGCCTGTGCATTGGAGGGTCTGCCTTGTGAGAGCTCCATATGCCATAAAGGGCCCATTCCTTCTCCTTAGTTGGGAAGCTTGTCTTGAGGAGTATCCATGAAAATGGGCAAGACTTTCTGGACAAATCCCTTTGGGCTAGTGTTGGAGTCAAGTGTTCATTTTGTGTCTAGGCAATGGGTATGCCCATTGGTGAACTCTGACCTTGGGCCTTGCTCAAACATTGCTGCTTTCTGCATTTACAACAAAAACACAAAACCCAAAAGCATCACTTGTCCTACGATGGACAAAATGCACAGCAGTTAAACTGGGCCTCAGGTTTAGGCCTCCGACAGAGTTCTGGAAGTTTGATTCACTGCAAGTATCGGTAAATCTTGAAGCAGTGATTCCCCGAGTCTGCAACAGCCACATGTCCATCTGAGGTCAGTGCCAGACCCTGTGGTCCGTACAGAGGGTCAGCAGAGGTGTTAATATAAGACAAGAAGGACCCGGAGCTGTCAAACACCTGGGGAGAGAGAGAGAGAGAGACAGAGACAAGATTGAGAGTGGGGAGAGAAATGGACATACTGACAGAGAGAAGGAGAGAGAGAGAAAGATGGCGAGAGAAACACAGAGGGAGACAGAGTATTGAGAAATGATTAATTGCCAGTCTGGCTGTGTGAGGCCCTTGAGATTGAGCAGCCAGAATATGACAGAATTCTTCATTGAGATGGAGAGTGAGATAGATGAATCTGAGACTCAGGTCTGAAATCTAAACAGAGGAAACTATACTGGTGTGACATGCGAGTTAGCTATCATGCATTACAGCTCCCTCTACACTGAAACCCCATCAAATACACCCAGGATAGGAACAGCACAGGGTTAGACATAGAGTAAAGCTCCTCTACACTATCCCCATCAAACACTCCCAGGAGAGCGACAGTATGAGGTTAGATTGAGTTTGTTCCTCACCTGTATTCGGCTGTTTCCCCAGTCAGCGACGATGATGTTCCCATTGCTATCAACAGCCACCCCGGTGGGAGCATTAAACTGTCCATTCCCCTCTCCATGTGATCCAAACTTGAAGAGGAATTCACCGTCAGAATTATAAACCTGCCAAATCAGAAATGTAACGTCAATGTTCCCGGCCTTGTCATAGCCTAGCAGGAGGCAGCGTGTGTGGGACTGCCCACACTCCCAGGGAGGGGGCACTAACCACATTCCCGGGATGGGGGGGACAGTGACCACATTCCTGGGGCGGTGGGGGTGGGGGCATTGCTGGCCATACTCCCCGGACACAGTCTTGGGGTGGGGGTGTAATCTTATCCCCTGCATTTCAGAGTATGCTCATGCTCCACTCAGCTCAATATGTGGGGCTCACTCCTCCCTCCCTCTCCGGGCTCACTCCCCACTTTGGATTCTCTAGCTTCCCCCCACCCTGGTTCGCTCTTTTCCCCCTCCCCACCAGTGTTGGGTGTTCGGGCTGGGGTGGTTGGGGAGCGATGTAGTTGCTTACTCTGAGCTGGCTCACCTTCACTGAGTGGTTGTGGAAATCGGTCACCAGGATCTCATGTCTGTTGTTCACGGCGACAAAGTGAGGGCCTGGAAAAGCAGCAAAATCGAGATTGGTCAGAGCACCCCAGCTCAGCCCAGCCCCAACCTAGCCTGGTCCAACTCCACACACGCAGAGCGCAGTCTGTCACAGATAGAGATGCCCAGCACCCACACCATCTCCGCCCTCAATGCCCCGGGCAAATGGAGTCTTCCCCATCTCCCCCTCACTGCCCAGGGGAAGCTCAAGCAGAAATCCGAGAAGGGGTTAGCGTATATTCATTGGGAGGAACAGGTTCGTCAGCAATCACCAGGAACCAGAACCTACATTAACCTGGGACCTGAAGAGTTGATGAATTGGGATAGTTGCACAAACCACATATAAATTGTCAAAAGGGCTGAGGATGGGGCTGGGTAATCTGGGTGAACATGGTTCTGGGAGGTCAACAGAAGCCTGAGGCAATGCAAGAGACGGAGGGTCTCCACTTCACAGGCACTGGGTCAGCAAGGAACTATAATAATCTCTGCCCCTCCCCAAACTGAGAGGATAAGATGAGGATTCTCCCTGTCAGAGTACAGACAGCATATTCCAACACAATGCAGCTCACAGAATGTCTGAAAGGGAGAAACAGGAGCCACTTACAAAGAGACTAGCTCCAGTGAGGAGTGATTGCCAAGAGAAGAGGCAGAGACTGTCCAGAGGAAATTGGGCAAATCTGGACATGGGTCAAAGCACAGCAAGCACATGGAAACATCATTTCAGATTCTTCAGGAATTGGCTCATTCTTGGGAATAGTATGAAATCCAATCAGTTCAGGGAAAGGGTTAGACAGAACAAGAACAAAGAAAATTACAGCAGAGGAACAGGCCCTCCAAGCCTGCGCTGATCCAGATCCTCTATCTAAACCTGTCGCCTATTTTCTAAGGATCTGCATCCCTTTGCTCCCTGTCCATTCACGTATCTGTCTAGATACATTTGAAATGGTGCGACTATACCCGCCCCTGCCACCTCCATCGGCAATACGTTCCAGGCCCCCACCAAAGAACTACAGACAGCAACAAATGAACAAAAAAGCAAAGCACAAAGGGCAGTGACACAGGTCCTGGCAAACAGGGAAGTACAACAGCAACAAACTAATGGGGCTAAAGGCATAACAGGCCTCAATGGTTTGCAGCCTAGAATCCTAAAAGAGACAGCTACAGAGATAGTGGATGCACTGGTTGCAGTTGTCCAAAAATCCTAGGGATTCTGCAGAAGTACCAGAGGATTGGAAACTGCAAATACTATATCCCTGCTCAAAAATGGAGCGAAGCAAAACTACTCTAACATGTGAAATTGGATAAGTATTGGCTTCAATTATTATGAGTTAATAGCAGAACATTTGGAAAATCACAATCGAATCAAGCAGAGTCAGCACAGCTTCATAAAAAGGAATCATGTCTGAATAATTTATTAGGATTTTTCCAGGTCTGAGGTATTCAAGTCGGGTGAACCTGACCTATGAGTTTGGGTATCCTAAAGTGTATTAAGATAGACAAGTTCCTAGGGCCAGATGGGATCTATCCCAGGTTACTGCGAGAGGCACGGGAAGAAATAGCTGGGCCATTAGCAAATATCTTCACATCCTCTTTGACCACAGGCGAGGTTCTAGAGGACTGGAGATTAGTCAATGTTGTTCCCTTGTTTAAGAAAGGAAGCAGAGATAATCCAGGAAATTATAGGCTCTTCGTGTCTACAGACGGGGAGGCTCTTGGAAGCAAGATACTTAGGAACAAAATATATAAACATTTGGATGAAAATAAACTAGTTACTGACAGGCGACATGGTTTTCTCCAGGGAAGGTCATGTCTCACCAACCTGATTGCATTCTTTGAAGAGGTGACAAAGATAATTGATGAGGGAAGAACTGTGGATGTATGTGGATTTGATACAAGTTCCGCTTGGCAGATTGGCACAAAAACTAAAAGCACATGGGATTTGGGGTAGGTTGGCTAGATGGATACAAAACTGGCTTGGTCACAGAACGGAAACCAGTAACTGGTGGTGTTCCACAGGGGTCAGTCTCAAGACCTCTGCTGTTTGTAGCATATATAAATGACCTGGAAGAAAATGTGAGTGATCTGATTAATAAGTTTGCAGATGACATGAAGATTGGTGGAGTTGCTGATAGTGCCGACAACTGTGAAAGGATACAACAGGATATAGATAGATTGGCAACTGGGCCACAAAAATGGCAGATGGAGTTTAATCCAGACAAATGCGAGGTGATGCATTTTGGAGGATCAAATTTAGGTGTGAATTATACTGTAAATGGCAGAACCCTGAGGAACATTAACACACAGACAGATCTGAGCATGCAGGTCCACAGTTCCTAAAAGTGGGAACACAGGTGGCTATCTTTGCCTTCATCAGCCGGGGCATGGAGTACAGGAGTTGGCGAACCATGTTGCAGTGATATAATATTCTTGTTAGGCTGCATTTGGGGTATTACTACCAGAAAGACGTGGAAGCTTTGGAGAGAGTGCAGAGAAGTTTCATCAGGTTGTTGTCTGTCTCAAGGACCAGATTGGCTATAAGGAAAGGTTAAAAAGACTGGGATTGTTTTCACTGGAAAAAGGAGACCTGACAGATGGCTACAAAATTATGAGAGGCATTGACAGGGTGGAGAGTCAACGGCTTCTTTCCCAGAATTGGAGTTTCAATTACAAGAGGGCACAGGTTCAAGGTGAGAGGGGAAAAGTTTAAGGGAGATGTGCTAGGGAAGTTTTTCATGCAGAGAGTGGGAGGAGTCTGGAACACATTGCCAGAAGAGGTGATGGAAGCAGGCACATTGGTGACATTTAAGAGGCATCTGGATGGTTATATGAATAGGGAGGGAATAGAGGGATATGGACCAAACAAGGGCAGAAGGTTTGTTTTTTAGTTTAGTTGAGGTAAGATGATCAGCACAGGCCTAGACGGCCGAAGGGCCTGTTCCTGTACAGCACTTCTCTTCTGTTCTTTGTTCTTTGTTCTCTCAAGGGGAACGAGTGATGGGCAATAAATGCTGGCCAGTCAGTTATGCCCACACGTTATGAGTGAATGAGAATATTTTAAGTACATTGTGCTGATGTGAACGATTGACTGGAGTGTAAGAGTCTCATTTCATTTTGATTAGGCAATTAACTCCAGACAGACTATCCAAGATTTGATTTTCTTACATTGAAAAGGGACTAATTAATAATCTTCATGTGAGGCGGTCTTTCTATCATAACATGATAGAATTCATTAGCATAGAAAGTGAAATCGTCGAATCCAAAACCAGTGTCCTAAACGGAAATAAAATAAATGATTAACAAATAAGATATCCAAGTTTCACTCGATAACTATTTTGAATGGCTTAACAATGAGCAGGGAATTGAAGGAATCAAAGGAACAGGTGCATGCAGATACACAGCAGAACATCACCAGCAAAAGTAGTTAATGTCTATAAAAACCAAATGAACTACGGATGCTGTAAATCAGAAACAAAAACAGAAGTTGATGGAAAAGCTCAGCAGGTCTGGCAGCATTCAGAGTCAAAGAGACATAGAGATGTACAGCATGGAAACAGACCCTTTGGTCCAACCTGTCCATGCCAACCAGATATCCCAACCCAATCTAGTCCAACCTGCCAGCACCTGGGCCATATCCCTCCAAATCCTTCCTATTCATATACATATCCAAATGCCTCTTAAATGTTGTAATTGTACCAGCCTCCACCACTTCCTTTGGCAGCTCATTCCATACATGTACCACCCTCTGTGTGAAAACGTTGCCCCTTAGGTCTCTTTTATATCTTTCCCCTCTCACCCTAAACCTATGCCCTCTAGTTCTGGAC
>NC_057715.1:119834892-119836139 GCF_004010195.1 Chiloscyllium plagiosum | reverse complement strand
TCCCTAGAACCTTACCATTAAGTGTATACGTCCTGCTAAGATTTGCTTTCCCAAAATGCAGCACCTCGCATTTATCTGAATTAAACTCCATATGCCACTTCTCAGCCCATTGGCCCATCTGGTCTAGATCCTGTTATAATCTGAGGTAACCCTCTTCACTGTCCACTACACCTCCAATTTTGGTGTCATCTGCAAACTTACTAACTGCATCCCTTATACTCGCATCCAAATCATTTATGTAAATGACAAAAAGTAGGGGACCCAGCACCGATCCTTGTGGCACTCCACTGGTCACAGGCCTCCAGTCTGAAAAACAACCCGCTACCACCAGTTCTGTATCCAAATGGCTAGTTCTCCCTGTATTCCGTGAGATCAAACCTTACTCATCTGTCTCCCATGGGGAACTATGTTGAACGCCTTACTGAAGTCCATACAGATCACATCTACCGCTCTGCCCTTCAAGAAACTCAGTCAAGTTTGTGAGACATGGTTTCCCACGCACAAAGCCACGTTGACTATCCCTAATCAGTCCTTGCCTTTCCAAATACATGTACATCCTGTCCGTCAGGATTCCCTCCAACAACTTGCCCAACACTGAGGTCAAGCTCACTGGTCTATAGTTCCCTGGCTTGTCCTTATGATCTTTCTTAAACAATGGAACCACGTTAGCCACCCTCCAGTCTTTCGGCACCTCACCTGTGACTATCGATGATACAAATATCTCAGCAAGAGGCTCAGCAATCACTTCTCTAGATTCCCATCGAGTTCTAGGGAACACTTGATCAGGTCCTGGGGATTTATCCACCTTTATGCGTTTCAAGATTTCCAGCACTTCCTCCTCTATAATATGGACATTTTGCAAAACGTCACCATCTAGTTCCCTACAGTCTATATCTTCCATATCCTTTTCCATAGTAAATACTGATGCAAAATACTCATCTAGTATCTCCCCCATTTTCTGTGGCTCCACACAAAGGCCGCCTTGCTGATCTTTGAGGGGAGAAAGTGAGGTCTGATCTTTGAGGGGCCCTATTCTCTTCCTAGTTACGCTTTTGTCCTTAATATATTTGTAAAAATCCTTTGGATTCTCCTTAATTCTATTTGCCAAAGCTATCTCATGTCCCCTTTTTGCCCTCCTGATTTCCCTCTTAAGTATGCTCCTACTTCCTTTATACTCTTCTGAGGATTCACTCGATCTATCCTGTCTATACCTGACATATGCTTCCTTCTTTTTCTTAACCAAACCC
>NC_057715.1:119806779-119834411 GCF_004010195.1 Chiloscyllium plagiosum | reverse complement strand
GTAATCCAGATATTACTACCCTTGAGGACCTCCTTTTTAAAATTCTACCTAACTCTCTGTAATCTCCCTTCGGAATCTCAACCTTTTCCCTTCCTATATCATTGGTTCCAATGTGGACAATGACCTCTTGCTGGTCCCTCTCCCCCGTGAGAACATTCTACACCCTCTCTGAGACATCCTTGATCCTGGCATCAGGGAAGCAACACGCCATTCTGCTGTTTCTCTGCTGGCCACAGAAACGTCTGTCTGTACCTTGGACTACAGAATCCCCTAACACAATTTTTCTCTCGAGGAAATCTAGGCACGACCTTCACACAGCCATTATGAAAGCCAAAAGATAATATCAGATGAAGCTAAAGTTCCAGACTAACCACACAAACACACATCAACTGTGGCAAGGCTTACTCGTTCTAACAGGCTACAAAGCAAAGTCAAGTAGACACGTTGGCAACAATTGCATCCCTCTCCGCTGAGCTCAATGCACTCTATATTCGTTTAAAACAGTGGGTCAGTGAAATGTCACCTGCCCCAACAGCCTCAGGGGCACCTGTACCGACAGTCACTGTCACAGATGTCAGGATGACCTTTTTGAGGGCGAACCCACAGAAAGCAATTGGACCGGATGCAGTCCCCAGCTGTGCACTCAAATCCTGTGCAGATGAACTCTCATCTTTAACCTCTCCTTAATCCAATCAGAGGTTCCCACCTGTTCAAGACGACAACTAAATTCCCAGTGCCAAAGAAAAGTCAGGCACTGCGCTGTAATGACTGCCACTCAGTGGTTCTGACATCCATCATTAGGAAGTGCTTGGAGAGGTTAGTCATGGCACACATCAACTCCAGCCTCCCAGACTGTCTTAATCCACTACAATTCACCTTACCGTCGCAACAGGTCCATGGGAGATGCCATCTCCCTGGGTCTTCCCTCATCCATGGAACATTTGATTTGGTTTGATTTGATTTAATTGATTATTGTCACATGTACCTAGGTACAGTGAAAAGTTTTGTTTTGCATGCAGTACAGGCAGATCATACCATACACAGTGCATTAGAATAATATAACAGAGCAAAGAATACAACATGATGGCTACAGAGAGGGTGCACAGAGAGCGAGATCAACATTATACTTAAAATTTGAGAGATCCATTCAGAAATGTAATAACAGTGGGGAAGAATCATTTGGTTCTTGAATCATTTGGTTCCTGTGCTTAAACTTTTGTATCTTCTGCCCAATGGAAGAGGTTGGGAGAAAGTATAATGGGGTGGGAGGGGTCTTTAATTATGTTGGCTGCCTTTCCAAGACATAGAGAAGTATACATGAAGAAAACGATGGAAGGTTGGCTTGCGAAATGGACTGGTCAGTGTTCACAACTCTCTGTACTTTCTTACATTCCTGGGGAAAGCAGATGCCATACCAAGCCATGATGCATCCAGATAGAATGCTTTCTATGATGTGTCTATAAAAATTGCTAAGTGTCTTTACAGACATGCTGCATTTCCTTAGCCTCCTGAGGAAGTAGAGGCATGGTTGTGCTTTCTTGAGCATCACATAAACGTGGGTGGCACAGGACAGATTGTTGGTGATCATCATTCTGAGGAACTTGGCGCTTTCACCCATCGCCACCTCAGCTCCATTGATGTAGACAGGGCATGCCTTCCACCTTGTTTACTGAAGCCAATGACTAGCTCTTTCATTTTGCTGACATCGTGGGAGAGTTTGTTATCTTTACACCACGCCACCTAGCACTCTCTCTTTCCTGTATTCTGGCTCATTGTTTGTGATCCAGCCTACAACGGTGGTGTCA
This sequence comes from Chiloscyllium plagiosum, assembly GCF_004010195.1. Classification (NCBI taxonomy): domain Eukaryota; kingdom Metazoa; phylum Chordata; class Chondrichthyes; order Orectolobiformes; family Hemiscylliidae; genus Chiloscyllium; species Chiloscyllium plagiosum. The sequence goes on along the minus strand of NC_057715.1, from coordinate 119,832,606 downwards.
TCATAGAACTCATAGATGGAGTTAGGATGAAATTTGGTCACACTGTCATGAGTGCACAGGGAGTATAGTAGGGGGCTGAGTACACATCCTTACAGTGTGTCAGTGTTGTGGATTATCATGAAGGAGGTGTTGTTGCCTATTCTCACTGATTGCAGTCTGTGGGTCAGAAGTTGAAGATCCCAGTTGCAGAGGGCAGAGCAGAGACCTAGGTCTTGGAGTTTGGAGATTAGTTTGGATGGAATAATGGTATTGAAGCCGGAGCTGTAGTCAGTAACTGGTCAATAAGTAGGAGTCTGCCATAGGTAACCTTGTTAGCCAGATGTTCTAGCGATGAGTGTGGAGCCAGGAAGATGCCGTCTGTCATGGATCTGTTGTAATAGCAGGCAAATTGCGAGGGATCAAGACAGGTTGGGAGGCAGAAGTTGATGTGAGCCGTGACTAACCTCTCAAAGCACTGCATAATAATGGAGGTCAGAGCCCCTGGGTGGTAGTCACTGAGGCACACTGCATGCGTTTTCTTTGGCACTGGGATGATGATAATCTTTTTGAAGCCGTGGGGACTTCAGATTGTAGTAATGAGAGGTTAAAGATGTCAGCAAATACTCCCGCCAGCTCCTATGTGCAGGATCTGAGTGCAACGCTGGGACGCCATCTGGGCCGGTCACTTTCCATGGGCTCACTCTCAAAAAGGCCGATCTGATGTCTGCAGCAGTGACTGAGGGAACAGGTGCATCCAAAGTTGTCAGGGCAAGTGACACTGTTTCACTGACCTTCTGTTTGAAACGAGTGTAGAAAGCACTGGGCACATCAGGAAGCGATGTATTTTTGCCCACTATTCTGTTCTGCTTCATTTTGCAGCCTGTTATTTTGTGTTGGCCTTGTCACAAACGAGGGTATCTGTGTGGTCGGTAGCTTTTAACAAGAACACTTAAGTCAGACTCCTCTTTATCGCCTTTAGTTCCACCTTCAACCCTATAACTCTTACTAAACCCATCTCCAAGTTCTGAGACTTAGGACTCTGCTCCCCACCTCTGCAACTAGATCTTCAACTTCCTGACCCACAGACCGCAATCAGTAAGGATAGGCCATAACATCTCCTCCACAATAATCCACAACACCTGTACCCCCGCGAGGCTGTGTATTCAGCCCCATACTATATTTCTTTTACACTTATGACTGTACAGCTAAATTCAGCTCTAATTCCATTTACAAATTTGCTGATGACACCTCAGTAGTGGGTTGGATCTTAGTCAAGTGTGGTACTGGAAAAGCACAGCAGGTCAGGCAGCTTCTGAGGAGCAGGAGAATCAGCGTTTCGGGCATAAGCCCTTCATCAGGAATGGTAGCATAGTCAGCAGTGGCTGCGGTCTGTGGGCGGCAGGGGTGCAAGTGATGTCATCATTCACCACGGTGGTTGTGACTGGAGCGGCCATGTGACTACTGGCATCTGGGCAGTTCCATAGGCCAGGAGAAGGTTTTGGAATGGTCAAGGAAAATAGAGTATTGAGGTAAGTACATGAAAGTTTGTTTAACTTACGTTCTTTTATGTCCAACATGGTGGAGAAGAAGTGTTTGTTGAGTGTGTGAATTCCTCCAAGGATGTAAAACACCAGAGGTCCTTTGCAGGTCTGGGAGAGTGTGGCCCTGAGCTGTGGCAGGGCTGACTGCAGGGAGAGTAGGTGACGGCGCATGGCTGCGAGTGTGGACCAGAGGATCTGGAAGGAGAACCGTTTCCAGAGGTTTGGTTTTGTAGTACTGGTTGTCCTGTTCAGGTCCAGATTATGTTGGTCTGAATGTGGTCTGGAGTTCTCACGGGATCAGTTGGTTCCATAGGCAGGCACTGAGGAAGGAGATGTGGCTGTGGGTAGTGAGTCTGCTTCAGAATGTGGCTGAAGAGCTTCAGGGCAGAGGAGATGACCTGGCGGGGGGGGGGGGGGAGGTGCAGTGAGAGAGTGAGACTCACTGACATGTTTGTAGAGAGAGGAGGAGAACTTCTTCAAGATAGGCATCCTTGGAAGAGGCTAAAATCAACTAGGAGAAAGTGAGGACTGCAGATGCTGGAGATCAGAGTCGAGAGTGTAGTGCTGGAAGAGCACAGCCGGTCAGGCAGCTGCCGAGGAGGAGAATCAACGTTGCGGGCATAAGCCCTTCATCAGGTTGGATCTTAAACAACGACGGGACAGAGAACAGGAAAGGGATAAAAACCAAAAGAATTGCAGATGCTGTAAATCAGAAGGGGAAAGAGACAGACAACTTAATAGCATGGGGTAAAGACAACAATCGCTCCCTCACTGTCAGCAAAATGAAGGAGCTGGTCATTGACTTCAGGAAATGGAGTGGAGCGCGTGCCCCTATTTGTATCAATGGTTCTGAGGTGGAGATAGTAGAGAGCTTCAAGTTCCTAGGAGTAAATATCACCAAGCTATCCTGGTCAACCCAGATCGATATACAGGTCTTTTTCAATATATAATTTCAGTTACATCACACTGTAAACTTTTGCTATAAATTCTGTGTCCTACGATCTTGTACTCCACAACCACCAGATGAAAGAGCAGCACTCTGAAAGCTAGTGCTTCCAAATAAATGTGTTGGACTATAACCTCGTGTTGTGTGATTTTTAACTTTGTGTACCCCAGTCAAACACCGGCACCTCCAAATCATGACTCCTTAGACAGTACTTTCAAAATTCAGCTGCTTCAGCTGAAGATGGTTGGGTCGAGGACACTAGGTGAAAGTGAGGACTGCAGATGCTGCCACCACAAGACGTGCAACCAACGCAGCCTCCACTCTCGGCACCTTTCCCACCACCACAAGATGTGCATGGATACATCGCATCGTCCCCCATTTCCGCCACCTACAAAAAGACCCCGCCACCAGGGGTGTATTTCCCTCCCCACCCCTATCTGCATTCCAGAGAGACCATTCCCTCTGTAACTCTCTTGTTAGGTCCACACAACCCCCCACCAACCTACTCTTCACTCCACTCCAACCCACCTTCCCCTGCCACCGCAAACAAATTGCAAAACCTGCACCCACACCTCCATCCAAGGCCCCAAAGGATCTTTCCACATCTGACAGAGATTTATTGCACCTCCACACGTCATCTACTGTGTCTGTTGCTCTCGATGGGGAGATAGGATGCCAACTTGCGGAACATTTGAGAGAACATCTCTGCGACACACTAAACAACCCCACTGCCCTATAGCCAAAAACCTTAACTCCCCCTCCCACTCCACCAAGGACATGCAAGTCCTGGGCCTCCTCCACTGCCAAACTCTAGCCACCTGCCGCCTGGAGGAAGAACCCCTCATCTTCTGCCATGGAATCCTCCAACCACACAAAATCAATGCGGATTTCGCCAGTTTCCCCATTTCCCCTCCCCCCCACCTTATCCCAGTTCCAACCTTCCAACTTGACACCACCCTTTCAAACTGTCCTACCTGTCCATCTTCCTTTCCACCTAACCATTCTACACTCCTCTCTGACCAATCACCTTCACCCCCACCTTTATCTACCTATCACATTCCCAGCTACCTTCCCCCAGCCCCACCTCCCTCCCATTTATCTCTCAGTCCCAATCCACAAGCCTCATTCGTGATGAAGCGCTCATGCTCGAAACATCAACTCTCCTGCTCCTCGGATGCTGCCTGACCGGCTGTGCTTTTCCAGCACGAGACTTTTCGACTCTCGGACACTAGGCTCAGGAACTCCCACAGAGATATCCTGCAGCTGAGATGACAGACCTGAGATACAGTGGAACAGCTTGGCTAGAGGATCAGCGAGATCTGGAGCACAAGTCTTCAGTGTTATTGCCGGAATGTTGACAATGCCCATTGCCTTTGCAATATCCAATGTCGCCAACCGTTTCTTGATATCAGTGCAGTGAATCGAATTGGCTGAAGACTGTTATCTGTGATGGTGGGGAATCATCTGCTCGACACTTCTGGATGAACATTAGCGCAAAATGCTTCAGCCTTATCTTTTCCATCATTGAGGATGGAGCTGCCTCCCCCAGTGACTGGTGTAATCATCCACACCATTCACAACTGGATGTGGCAGGACTGCAGAACTTAGACCTGATCAGTTGGTTGTGGGTTTACTTAGCTCTATCACTTGCTGCTTATGCTGTTTGGCATGCAAGTAGTCTTGTTTGATAGCTCCAGCAGGCTGACACCTCATCTGCTAGTGTCTCTGCTCTTGGCACAGTTGATAAAGCATGGCGCTGGAAAACATACAGCCGGTCAGGCAGCATTCAAGGAGCAGGAGAGTTGATGTTTTGGGCATAATCCTTCAGTCCTCGGATGCTGCCTGACCTGCTGTGTTTTTTCCAGCACCATGTTTTACCAACTCTGACTCTCCAGCATCTGCATTCTTCATTCTCTACCAATTACTGCGCTTGGCATGCCCCCTTACAGTCTCTGTTGAATCAGGATTGATCCCCTGTCTTGATAGTAATGGTTGAATGGGGGATATAGAGTCATAGAGATGTACAGCATGGAAACAGACCCTTCTGTCCAAACTGTCCATGCCGACCAGATATCCCAACCTAATCTAATCCCACCTGCCAGCGCCTGGCCCATATCCCTCCAAACCCTTCTCATTCATATACCCATCCAAATGCCTTTTAAATGTTGCAATTATACTAGCCTCCACCACTTCCTCTGGCAGCTCATTCCATACACGTACCACCCTCTGTGTGAAAAGGTTGCCCCTTAGGTCTCTTTTATATCTTTCCAACAACTTGCCCACTATCAACATCAGGCTCACTGGTCTATTTTTTCCCTGGCTTGTCCTTACCACCCTTCATAAACAGTGACACCGCGTTAGCCAACCTCCAGTCTTCCAGCACCTCACCTGTGACTATCGATGATACAAATATCTCAGCAAGAGGCCTAGCAATCACTTCCCTAGCTTCCCACAGAATTCTAGGGTACACCTGATCAGGTCCTGGGGTTTTATCTATCTTTATGCGTTTCAAGACTTCCAGCACTTCCTCCTCTGTAATATGGACATTTTGCAAAACGTCACCATCTAGTTCCCTACAGTCTATATCTTCCATATCCTTTTCCACAGTAAATACTGATGCAAAATACTCATCTAGTATCTCCCCCATTTTCTGCGGCTCCACACAAATGCCGCCTTGCTGATCTTTGAGGGGCCCTATTCTCTCCCTAGTTAACTTTGTGTCCTTAATATATTTGTTAAAACCCTTTGGATTCTCCTTAATTCTATTTGCCAAAGCTATCTCATGTCCCCTTTTTGCCCTCCTGATTTCCCTCTTAAGTATACTCCTACTGCCTTTATACTCTTCTAAGGATTCACTCGATCTATCCTGTCTATACCTGACATATGCTTCCTTCTTTTTCTTAACCAAACCCTCAATTTCTTTAGTCATCCAGCACTCCCTATACCTACCAGCCTTTCCTTTCACCCTGACAGGAATATACTTTCTCTGGATTCTCGTTATCTCATTTCTGAAGGCTTCCCATTTTCCAGCCATCCCTTTACCTGCGAACATCTGCCTCCAATCAGCTTTTGAAAGTTCTTGCCGAATATTGTCAAAATTGGCCTTTCTCCAATTTAGAACTTCAACTTTTAGATCCGGTCTATCCTTTTCCATCACTATTTTAAAACTAATAGAATTATGGTCGCTGGCCCCAAAGTGCTCCCCCACTGACACCTCAGTCACCTGCCCTGCCTTATTTCCCAAGAGTAGGTCATGCTTTGTACCTTCTCGAGTAGGTACATCCACATACGGAATCAGAAAATTGTCTCATACACACTTAGCAAATTCCTCTCCGTCTAAACCTTTAACACTATGGCAGTCCCAGTTGATATTTGGAAAGTTAAAATCCCCTACCATAACCACCCTATTTTTCTTACAGATAACTGAGATCTCCTTACAAGTTTGTTTCTCAATTTCTCTCTGACTATTAGGGGGTCTGTAATATAATCTCAATAAGGTGATCATCCCTTTCTTATTTCTCAGTTCAATCCAAACAACTTCCCTGGATGTATTTCCGGGAATATCCTCCCTAGTACTGTTGTAATGCTATCCCTTATCAAAAACGCCACTTCCCCTCCTCTCTTGCCTCCCTTTCTGTCCTTCCTGTAGCATTTGTATCCTGGAACATTAAGCTGCCAGTCCTGTCCATCCCTGAGTCACGTTTCTGTAATTGCTATGATATCCCAAAGCAATGTTCCTAACCATGCCCTGAGTTCATCTGCCTTCCCTGTTAGGCCTCTTGCATTGAAATAAATGCAGTTTAATTTATTAGTCCTACTTTGTCCCTGCCTGCCCTGACTGTTTGACTTACTTCTGTTCTCAGCTGTACCCGTCTCATATTGATCCCTTTCCTCACATTCTCCTTGGGCTCCCCCCATCCCCACCTTATTGGTTTAAATTCTCCCGAACAGCTCGAGCAAATCTCCCTGCTGGTACATTAGTCCCCTTCCAATTTAGGTGCAATCCGTCCTTCTTGTACAGGCCACTTCTATCCCGTAAGAGATTCCAATGATCCAAAAATGTGAATCCTTCTCCCACACACCAGCTCCTCAGCTAGGTATTCATCTGCTCCATCCTCCTATTCCTACCTTCACTAGCTCATAGCACCAGGAGTAATCCAGACATTACTTATCTTGAGGACCTCCTTTTTAAATTCCTGGCTAATTCTCTGTAATCTCCCTTCAGATTCTCAACGTTTTCCCTTCCTATGTCACTGGTTCCAACGTGTACAATGACCTCCTGCTGGGCCTTCTCCCCTTTGAGAACATTCTGCACCCTGAGACATCCTTGATCCTGGCACCAGGGAGGCAACACACCATTCTGATTTTTCGCTGCTGGCCACAGAAACGTCTGTCAGTGCCTCATACTAGACAGTGCCTTTACACAATCGATCTCTTGGAACCTGATGTACCCCTCGTTGCATTAGAACCTGACTCGATACTAGAAACCATTATCCCCTATATTTTCCAAAATAGAGTATTTATTTGAAATGGGGATAACCACAGAAGACTCCTGCACTACCTGCCTACCTCCCTTACCTTTTCTAGAGTTAACCCATCTATGTGACTGTATCTGCAACTTTTCTCCCCTTCCTATAACTGCCATTCACCACATCTCCTTGCTCTTGTAAATTCCTCATTGCCTCTAACTGTCTCTCGAACCGATCTATTCGATCTGACAGGATTTGCAACCAACAGCATTTATTGCAGATATAATCTACAGTAACACGTAAACTCTCCCTAAACTCCCACATCACACAAGAATACCTTATCACTCTACTAAGGGCCATTTTTGTTTCTTTCAATCTACAGACCCAGAAAATAGCACTGTCTTATTCCTCTACAAAACACTGCTCCAGGTTAAATTAATGTTTATGGCTTATATTTTAAGTTTAATCAAGAGACATAGCTCAATAAAATATATAATCAAGAAAGAACCCTCTCTACTCACTACTGCAGACTTACTATAAGATCATACTTAAAACTATCCACTTATTTGTTTCTGTGCTGTGACCTCTCCCAAACAGGTTCCTCCAAGATTAGTTGTGAATTTCACTGTTTGTTCATTTTCCCAGATGCACTCTGATGTCCAGCGATACATGAATTCAAACAGTAAAGGCAGTAACTGTGCAGGTTCATTGCTGTGTCAGGGAGCAGTGTGGATTTCTTTATTTCTCTCTCTTTCTCTCTCTGTCCTAATTGACCTCACCACGTGCTTCCTTTGTCTCCCTTTTAAAAGTGCTATTGTTTTGATTTTTTTTTCAAAGTTCCAAAACAATGCAACAGCATATAAAACAGTGATTGCTGCTCCTGAAATTCGAGGAAATCACCTCAACACCTAAAATACTTCAAAAAAAGGAGCAACCTGTTACAGCCAGAAATTTTTCCCGTCCTCCATCTTGAATTACCCAGAATCGTCATACGCATACTTACTTATCATTGCCCCATATGTTCCCATTACTGTAATTTATGAATATCATAAACAATAAGGAACGCAGTGCTGATCCCTGTGGTAACCACTGCACACATTGGGCCGCAGTCACACAAACAGCCCCCTATCACGACCTTCTGCCTTCTGTCACTAACCCAAGTCTGATTCCAACTTGCCAAGTTACCCAGGATCCCATGTGCTTTCATCTTCTTTATCACTCTCCCAAGTGGAACCTTGGGAGAGTTTGCATTTGTCTTCACAGTGAAAGACACCAGTAGCAGCCAGTCAGGGGAAAGAGGTGAGTGTAGTGGCCATCATTAAGGAGAAGGTGCTGGGGAAGCTGGAAAGTCTAAAGGTGAATAAATCATCCAGACTGGATGGACTACAACTCAGGGTTCTGAAGGAGATAGCTGAGGAAATTGTAGATGCATTGGTGATGATCTTTCAGTAATCACTGGAGTCAGGGAAGGTCCCAGAGGACATAGAACATTATAGCGCAGTACAGGCCCTTTAGCCAGTGATGTTGCACCAACCTGAGAAACAAATCTGATGCCCATCTAACCTACACTATTCCATTCTCATCCATATATCTATCCAATAACTATTTAAATGCCCGTAAAGTTGGTGAGTCGACTACTGCTGCAGGCAGAGCGTTCCACGCCCTTACTACTCTCTAAGTAAAGAACCTCAAGATCTTCCCTTCGTACCAGGCGACATCCAGGTAAACCTCCTCTGCACCCTTTCCAATGCTTCCACATCCTTTCTATAATGCGACAACCAGAAGTGTACGCAATACTCCAAGTGTGGCCGCACCAGAGTTTTCTACAGCTGCAACATGACTTCATGATTCTGACTCAATTCCTCTACCAAAAAAGTTAACACACCGTTTGCCTTCTTAACAATCTTTATCATGGACACCAAGATCTCTCTGCTCATTCACACTACCAAGAATCTGACTATTAGGACTAGAAAATGGTTCATGTAACACCTCCGTTTCAAAAGGAAGGGAGGTTGAAGATAGGAAATTATAGGCTGGCTAACCTGACCTCAGCCATTGGTAAGATTTTAAGAGTCCATTATTAAGAATGGGAATATCGAGTTTTGGAAGTACGTGGTAAAGTAGGGCTGGGTCAGCATGCATTTGTCAATGGGAGGTCATGCCTGACAAATCTGTTAGCATTCTTTAAGGAGGTAATGAGCAAGTTAGACAAAGGAGAGCCAGTGGATGTGATCTATTAGAATTTCCAGAAGGCCTCTGACAAGGTGTTGCACAGGAGGCTGCTAATAAGAAAACAGTCCATGGTGTTAGGGGCAATGTACCAGCTTCGATAGAAGATATTTTTTCCGACTGGCAGAAGACAGAGAGTAGTGTTTTCAGGATAACAGCTGGAGGCTAGTGGAGATCTTCAGCAGTCAGTGTTGGGACCACAATTGTTCACATTATAGATTAACAATCTGGGCAAAGGAACTAAGGGCATTGTTGCTAAGTTTGCAGATGACACATAGATAGATGGAGAGACAGGTAGTATTGAAGAAGCAGGGTGGCTGCAAAAGGACTTGGACAGGTTAGGAGAGCGGGCAAGGAAGTAACAGGTGGAATACAACGTGGGAAAGTGTGAGATTATGCACTTTGGTAGAAAGAATAGAGACATAAACTATTTTCTAAATAGGGAAAGGCTTCAGAAATCTGAAGCATAAGGGACTTAGGAGCCCTAGATCAGGATTTTCTTAAGGTTATTATGCATGTTCAGTTGGCAATTCGGAAGGCAAATATAATATTAGCATTCATTTCGAGATGGCTAGTATACAAAAGCAGAGATGTACTGTTAAGGCTGTATAACGCTCTGATCAAACCACATTGGGAATATTAGAACATAGAACATAGAAAAATACAGCGCAGTACAGGCCCTTTGGCCCTCGATGTTGCGAGCCCACTATCCTCCATATGCCTATCCAATGCCCGCTTAAATGCCCATAAAGAGGGAGAATCCACTACTGCTACTGGCAGGGCATTCCATGAACTCACGACTCGCTGAGTAAAGAATCTACCCCTAACATCTGTCCTCTACCTACCACCCCTTAATTTAAAGCTATGCCCCCTCGTAATAGCTGACTCCATACGTGGAAAAAGGTTCTCATGGTCAACCCTATCTAAACCCCTAATCATCTTGTACACCTATATCAAGTCACCCCTAAACCTTCTTTTCTCCAATGAAAACAACCCCAAGTGCCTCAGCCTTTCCTAATACGATCTTTCTACCATACCAGGCAACATCCTGGTAAAAAGTAGTTCATATTTTATGTGTTCCGATGATTAAACATGCTAAAGGATATGTGTGTTGAAAACTGAATTGAGGAGATTTTCACCATGAACTAGAATGGGGGATGCTCAGTGTATTGAATGACCTACTCCTTTCCCGAAGTTTCTGTGCAGTCTGTGGGAAAACTCTGTAAATATTGCCACCAGCTCTCAGATGTTAGGAAGGAGCTCTCTGCAGGGTCAATAGGATAGTGTTTCCCGTTCCACTACTGAGGCTGGTGCCGGGTGATCTGTACAGCTTTATCCTTTAAGGCTTCGGAGCAGAGATCCTTGCGGAACACCGCTAGTAACTGCTCTCCAAGATGAACCTTTACCATCAACTACTACCATTTGTCTTCTTCCAGCCAGCCAATTCCTAATCCAAACCTCCAACTCACCCTCAATGCCATACCTCCGTATTTGTTTTGCAGTAGCCTACCATGGGGAACATTATCAAACGCCTCACTAAAATCCATATACACCATATCTACCACTTTACCCTCGTCTACCTCCTTAGTCACCTTCTCAAAGAATTCAATAAGGTTTGTGAGGCACGACCTGTCCTTCACAAAATCACGCTGACTATCCTTGATCACATTATTCCTATCCAGATGTTCATAAATCCTATTCCTTACAATTCTCTCTAAGACTTTGCCCACAACAGAAGTGAGACTCACCGGCCTATAGTTACTAGGGTTATCCATACTCCCTTTCTTGAACAAGGGAACCACATTTGCTAGCCTCCAGTCTACTGGCACTATTCCTGTAGACAACGAGGACATAAAAATCAAGGCCAATGGCTCTGCAATCTCCTCCCTTGCTTCCCAGAGAATCCTACGATAAATGCCATCAGGCCCAGGGGACTTATCTATTGTGAGTAGTTTTGGGCTCCACATTTAAGGAAATGTGCTGGCCTTGGAGGGTGTTCAGGGGAGGTTTACAAAATAATTTCGGGGATGCAGGGCTTGTCATATGAAGAGCGATTGAGGAGTCCAGATCGCGACTCTAAGTTTAGAAGGAAAAGGGAGTGGAATCTGATTGAAACTTACAGAATAGTGGGAGGCCTGGACTGAGGGGGCATGAGCCCTTGTAATTTTCTCCCTCATCACCAATAGCATCCTGGGATACAACAATTCAGACATGGAGCTTGTCCACTTTTAAGCCCACTCAAACCTTCAGAACCTCTCAGTCCCTCTCTCTGAATTATGTACCTCCATCCTCCTTCCAAACAAAGACAGATCTGAGGTGCTTGTTTAACACCCTATCAATGTCCTCCAGTTCCATGCAGATTTTACCCTTCAGCCCTAAGGACCCTATTCTTTCCCGGTCTATCCTCTTCCCCTTGAGACCATTGTGGAATATCTTCTGATTCTCCCAAATCTTACCTACCAGTGTTTTTCTGATGAACAGCTTACGCCCGAAACTTTGATTTTTCTGCTCTTCGGGTACTGCCTGACCTGTGCTTTTCCAGCACTATACTCTCGATTCTGATCTCCAGCATCTGCAATGCTCACTTTCAACCAAGGAAAATAAGCCCAATCTCTCTCACCTTTCTCTATCTAAAATCCTTCATTTCTGGTATCATTCTAGTAAATCACCTTTAAACTGTCTCCAGGGCTTTAACATCCTTCTTAAATAAGCTGCTCAGTACTGAACACAATACTCCAAATGTGGTCTGACACATACTTTATAGAGATGTGGCATCATTTCCTTGCTTTTATATTCTATGCGCCCATTTATAAACTCAATAATCCTATGAGTCTTCTTAACAACCGTTTCAACTTGCCTGGCCACCTTCACAGAATTGTGCATGTGAATCCTGAGGTCCCTCTGCTCCTGTACTCTCCTTAAAGTTGTACCATTGAGCCTGTATTATCTCTCCACGTTTCATCCACCAAAATACATTAGCTCATATTTCTCGGTATTGAAATTCATCTCAGTCAAAGAGTGTGGTGCAGGAAAAGCACAGCAGGTCAGGCAGCATCCGTGGAGCAGGAGAATCAATGTTTCGAGCATAAGCTCTTCAACAGGAATGCTAATGAAGGGTTTATGCCCTAAACGTCGATGCTCCAGCTCCTCGGATGCTGTCTGACCGGCTGTGCTTTTCCAGCACCATCCTCTTCCGACTCTGATCTCCAGCATCTGCAATGCTCACTTTCTCCCAACTGAATTCCATCTGCCAGCTGTGTGCCCATTTGGTCAACTTGTCAATGTCCCTTTGATATGGCTCAGCATAATCCTCACAACTCACCATTCTCTCTAGCTTAGTATCATCTGCAAATTTAGAAATTTTGTCCTCGACTCCCATCTCTGAATTATTTCTGCCTCTTTTCCTTTTTATCCAGTCCTGAATATTCCTGGACATCCAGGGCTGTCTGGAATTGTAGCTCCCACATTTCACCCTGAAGGGAACATTCCTTTTAGAATGCCCCCACACCATTTACTCTCCCACTGTTCTGCTGTACATTTACCCTCAACTGCTGTTCCTAGTCTACTTTGGTCAGATCCAGTCGGGAGCTATAGTCTGCAGCTACTTTTTTTGGCTAAGTGCGAGTTAAGAAGTTTGAAGGAGTTCTCACTGTGATTTTTTTCATTGTATCTTACCAAACCATCCTCATTAACCATTTGCCCTGCCCCTCACACACAATTCTAGCTCCATATGACGATACGCTGTTTCCAGACCAACTCACCACTCACTGGATATCCTGCAATTCACTGGCATCTCTTGTGCCTGTGCCTCCAATAAAAGCAGGTCGTGAGCCCAGATAAGCACAGAGTCTGGGCTTCCTCCACGGTTCCAATAACATGGCAGACAGGGAAATTGGTGCCCCACTTTGAGTGAGGTCCTGTTGGATGGAATGGTCCCAAAAACGGCCTTTCTCCTCCTCAGGAACAGCAGTGGAGGACTTGACACCAGATCATCCCAGCCTGGTCCAGGGTTGCCAAAAAGATTAAAGCAGTCTCAGTTTCTGAAGGAATGCCAAGTGCAGAAGGAAGAAGGTCAATGCCCTCCTCCACTCCGCCACTATAACGTGCACCATCTTCTCATAAATCTTATTGAATTCTTTGAGGATGTGACAAAACATATTGATGAGGGTAAAGTGGATGTGGTGTGCACAGATTTTAGCAAAGCATTTCATACGTTTCCCAGTGGTAAGCTCATTCAGACTGTAAAGAGGCATAGGACACAGTGAAAGCTGTCTGGATATAGAATTAGCTGGTCCACAGAAAACAGAAGGTGGTAGTAGATGGAAAGTATTCAGCCTGAAGCTCAAAGTGGTGTTCCGCAGGGATCTGTTCTAGGACCTCTGCTTTTTGTGATTTTTATACATGACTTAGATGAGGAAGTAAGTTTGCCAATGACATGAAGGTTGGTGGAGTGGTGGATAGTTTGGAGAGCTGTTGTAGGTTGCAATGGGACATTGACAAGATGCAGGACTGGGCTGATAAGTGGCAGATGGAGTTCAAAGTCAAAACGTATGGTGCTGGAAAAGCACAGCCAGTCAGGCAGCATCCGAGGAGCAGGAGAGTCAACGTTTCGAACATAAACTCTTCATCAGAATGTGAAGGGGCCCAAGGGGGCTGAGAGATAAATGGGAGTGGGTTGGGGCTTGGGGGAAGGCAGCTAGGAATGCAATAGGTAGATGAAGGTGGGGGCTGATGGTTGATAGGTCAGAAGAGCTTCAGGGCACGGTGGCACAGTGGTTAGCACTGCTGCCTCACAGCGCCAGAGACCCAGGTTCAATTCCCGCCTCAGGCGACTGACTGTGTGGTTTGCACGTTCTCCCCGTGTCTGCGTGGGTTTCCTCCGGGTGCTCCGGTTTCCTCCCACAGTCCAAAGATGTGCAGGTCAGGTGAATTGGCCATGCTAAATTGCCCGTAGTGTTAGGTAAGGGGTAAATGTAGGGGTATGGGTGGGTTGCGCTTCGGCGGGTCGGTGTGGACTTGTTGGGCCGAAGGGCCTGTTTCCACACTGTAATGTAATCTAATGTAATCTAAGGGCAGAAGAGACAACCTGGGGGGTGCAGTGAAAGAGAGACTCACTGAGATCCTTGTAGAGGGCGGAGGAGAACTTCTTCAAGGTGGGCCTTGTAGAGGGAGTCGGGACTCTCGGATGCAGCCTAGCCGGCTATGCTTTTCCAGCACCAGACTGTTCGAGTCTGATGTCCAGCATCTGCAGGCCTCACTTTCTCACAGATGCAGTTCAACCTGGAAAAGTGTGAAGTGATTCATTTTGGATGATTGAATTTGAATGCAGATTACAGGGTGAAAGGCAGGATTCTTGGCAGTCTGGTGGAACAGAGGTATCTTGGGGTCCATGTCCATTGGTCCCTCAACGTTGCCACCCAAGTTCATAGGGGTGTTAAGAAGGCGCATGGTGTGTTACCTTTCATTAGCAGGGGGATTGAGTTTAACAGGCGCGTGGTTATGCTGCAGCTCTATAAAACCCTGGTTAGACCACACTTGAAATATTGTGTTCCGTTCTAGTCACCTCATTATAGGAAGGATGTGGAAGCTTTAGAGAGGGTACAGAGAAGATTTACCAGCTTGCTGCCTGGACTGGAGGGCATATCTTATGAAGAAAGGTTGAGGGAGCTATGGCTTTTCTCACTGGAGTGAAGAAGGGTGAGAGGGGACTTGATAGAGGTATGCAGGACGATGAGAGGTACAGATAGAGTGGATAGCCAGAAACTTTTTCCTAGAGCAAAAATGTCTATCACAAGGGTCCATCATTTTATGGTGATCAGAGGAAGATTTAGGGGAGAAGTCAAAGGTCAGTTCTTTACACAGAGAGTGGTGAGTGCATGGAATGCACTGCCAGCAGTGGTAGTAGAGTCAGATATAGATATATTAGGGACATTTAAGCGATTCTTGGATACGCACATAGATAATAGTAAAATGAAGGGTATGTAGGTTAGTTTGATCTTAGAGTAGGATGAAAGGCTGGCATATCAAGGGCCGATTGGCCTGTATTGTGCTGTACTGTTCTATGTTCTCTCCAGTACCTCATACTTACTCTATCTCAGCTATACTACCCACCTTCCATAAGGCTCATGCTTTACCACTCATCATTGCCTGCAACATCTTCGCCACTTGCTCTCACCCATTTCAACCCCTGACACCACTAATACTGCATGCTCTCTGCATCACTGACTTGTCAAGGCTAACACCTGCACTAATGGTACTAGACGTGCCACATACTTTCACATCCCCTGTAGTATATGCCCCCCTACTCTTACACATTCCAGGAGGAAAATGACTCACTCTATGGCAGAAACTGAAGTGGGTGGTGTGCTGCCCATCATTCAGCTGCTCATTGATTATGAAGAGAGGATCCTGACCATGACTACCCGAGTGGCTGATGACCATGTCCAATCCCCTGGAGGCTTCCCCTGCCTTACAGTGCTAGGGTCCATGAGAGAAGGTCATCCCCCTTGACTTGACTGAAGACTGCTCACAACCATGTCAAGCCTCCGGCTTTGTGCCTACATTGAACAGCACAGCGATGTGAGCATCCGGGTCAGCTTAGAGTGACCAACAGTAAGGGAACAGGCAAGAGATGCAGCCTGATGCAGTCCATCAGCTGGGGGTATGCCCCTGAACACACAGTGACCTTGCTGCAGCATTATAGTGATAGATGCCAGGTCAACGTGAGGGACAGTGTTGAACTGCAGAAGTGCCCTGTGAATTAGAAAGGTGCCACAAGGGTTACCACAGTTTGGCACATATCAAATTACAATGTCTGTGGATGAGGGGTTGTGTGTGTGGTCACTGCCCATGGATGGTGCCTTGCGATGTTGGCACCATATCAAAACAAAGGTTTTTCAGAGCAACCAGCTGAGCTGAAGATACCCTGTACTTGCTCTGACTTCCATGCTGAAGATTCTCAACATCCAGTTTGTTCAGTGACTTTGGTAGGACAGGAAGCTGGATATTAATGAGGGGATATTAATTGGGTTGCTGATAAGGCACTTAACAAGCTATAATCACTTGAATCGGCAATTTGAAACTGCCCCCTGAGAATCTCACCACACCACTTGCAAATACATAAAAGGTGAAGTGAGTAGCTCAAGGTTGGGATAGTCCTTGCAAGAATTCCCATCCCAATCCGGCATGTCCCTCAGACCCTGATTAGATTCCACATTGCCTTCCTCCTCCTTAACACAAACAATACAGAAATAAATATGCATCTGCAAACTACATTAGGTTTTAGCACTTTATAATTGTTAGAACTGTGATATCAGCAATGTGCTGATGGAGCTGGGGGCCTGGAGTATCAAGGGGCTGACTCAATCAGTAATGTAACCCACTGCTGCTCTTTCATCCTACTCTCCAGAATAAAGAAATGATTGCACACTTCTTTAATGAACTCAGAATAACCTGCTTATTACAATCAAACTTAGCCTTAAAGCAAATAGCAAACTCTGCTCAACACCTAAGCTATGACCTGGAATTAAATATATATCCCTTCATCTCTCTCTCTCTCTCTCACACACACACACACACACACACCACAAGATAAGAGCAGAGACGAGTTTTTTTTTGAAAAAATGCCAAAGACAAAATAAATCATTGTGGACGAAGGATCTTCTTCTAGTCTGCAAGATGTAGTGAGATTGCCACACGGATCAACGTTGGGACCTCAATTGTTTACTAATTATGTAAATGATGTTGATGAAGAATGGCATTTGGCAAATGGAGTATAATGTGAGAATATGTGAAATTGTCCATTTCAGCAGAAAGATTAAAACAAAGCACATTATCTAAATAGTGAGCAGTCTGAGATCCAAAGTGACCTGGATGTCCCAGTGCAAGAATCTCAGGTGGTGGATATGCAGGTTCAGCTAGTAATCAGGAAAGCTGTCCTGTACACAAAAAGCAGGACAAATCCAACCTGGTCAGTTACCACCCCATCAGTCTATTCTCAATCATCAATAAAGTGATGGAAGATGTCATTAACAGTGCTATCAAGCTGCAACTGCTCAGCAATAACCTGCTCAATGTCACCCAGTTTGGGTTCTGCCTGGGTCACTCAACTCCTGACCTCATTACAGCCTTGGTTCAAACATGGATGAAAGAGCTGAATTCCAGAGTGGAAGAGAGAGTGACAGTGTGGCATTTAGGAATCCTAGCAAAACTGGGCATCACAGGACAAACTCTACACTGGTTAGAGTGATACTTGGCACATAGGAAGATGGTTGTGGTTGTTGGAGGTCAGTCATCTCAGTTCCAGGACATCTCTGCAGGAGTTCCTCAGGATAATGTCCTAGGCCCAAACATCTTCAGTTGCTTCATCAAAGATCTTCCCTCAATCATAAGGTCAGAAGGAGGGATGCTTGCTGAGGACTGCACAATGTTCAGCACCATTCCTGACTCCTCAGATCTTAAGCAGTTCATGTTCAAATGCAACAAGATCTGAACAATATCAGGCTTAGGATGGCAAGTGGCAAGTAACATTTGTGCCACACAAATGCCAGGAACAACCATCTCCAGTGAGAGACTAACATCCGCCCCTTGATATTCAATGGTGGGTTACCATTGACCAGAAACTCAACTGAGCTCACCACATAAAAATAGTGGCTACAACAGCAGGTCAAAAGCTAGGAACACTGCAGTGAATAACTCACCTCCTGACTTCCCAAAGCCTGTCCACATCTATAAAGCACAAGTCAGGGTGGAATACTTCCCACTTGCAGCTCCAACAGCACTCAAGAAACTTGACACCATCCAGGACCAAGCAACTCACCTGACTGGCACCACATCCACAAGCATCCACTCCCATCACCACCGATGCCCAGTAGCAGCAGTGAGTATCATCTAAAGGATGCACTACAGAAATTCACCCATTCCACTTAAACACCATTTTCCAAACCCACAACCACTTCCATCTGGAAGGACAAGAGCAGCAGATACATGGGAACACCCTACTTGCAAGTTCCCCTCCAAGCCACTCACCATCCTGACTTGAAAATATATCACCGTTCCTTCAGTGTCATTGGGTCAAAATCTTGGAATTCCCTCCCTAAGGGCATTGTGGGTCAACCCACAGCACATGGACGCAGCAGTTCAAGAAGGCAGCTCACCCCCACCTTCTCTTTTACTAGGATGCTGCCTGGTATGGAAGGAATGTCTTACAAGGAAAGGCTGAGGGCCTTGAGGCTGTTCTCGTTAGAGAGAAGAAGGTTGAGAGGTGACTTAATAGAGACATACAAGATAATCAGAGGGTTAGATGGAAAAAGGCTCTCCCTGTCCACTCTAAGTATGGGAACGGCAAACACGAGGAGGCACAACTTTAAAGTGAGGGGAGATAGGTATAAGACGGATGTCAGAGGTAGTTTCTTTACTCAGAGAGTAGTAAGGGTATGGAATGCTTTGCCTGTAACGGTAGTAGATTCACCAAGTTTAAGTGCATTAAAGTCGTCATTGGACAGGCATATGGACGTACATGGAATAGTGTAGGTGGGATGGAGATTAGTATGACAGGGCAGCGCAACATCGAGGGCCGAAGGGCCTGTACTGCGCTATAATGTTCTATGTTCTCAAGGGCAATTGGGGATGGGTAATAAATGCTGACCTAACCAGCAACGCCCACAACCCACAAATGAATAAAAACAAGCTCATGGGATGGTATAGAGTATAAAATCAACGAAGTGATGCTACACTTCTACTGTAAACTTTGATGCTTCTGAGTCTATGAATGTTATGGTTTATTGGGAGGGGAATTGCATGTAAGAATAGGGAGGTAATGTTTCAGTTCTGCAGGGGACTGGTGAGTCCATATCTGTAGTATTGTGTACAGCACTGGTCTTCTTATTTAAGGCAAAATGTTAAAGTGTTGGAGTTAGTTCAGAGAAGGTTTACCAGACTAACACTTGACTGGGTAAACTTTCCCCATGGTAAACTAATGGAGAAAGTAAAGTCACATGGTGTGCAGGGTGTACTAGCTAGGTGGGTAAAGAACTGGCTGAGCAACAGGAGACAGAGAGTAGTAGTTGAAGGGAGTTGAAGGCACAGGCTTGGAGGGACAAAGGGCATATTCCTGGGCTGTAAATTTTCTTTGTTCTTTGGGTGTGTGTTTTTTAGGAAAGGCTGGACAGACTGGACTTGTACCCACTAAAGTTTAGAAGAGTCAGAGGTGACTTGATGAAAATATATAAAATCCTGAGGGAATTTGACTGGGTGGGTATGGAAAGAATGTTTCTTCTTGTGGGAGAATCTAGAACTAGGGCTCACTGTTTCAGAATCAGGGTCACCATTTTCAAGCAGAGATGCAGTATAATGCTTCCCCCTCAGAAGGTTGGAAGTCTCTTCCTGAGAAGATGTTGGAAGCTGAGTCATTGTTTATATTTTATATGAATGAAGACAAGGAGGCGGCCTTCAGTCTCTCAAGGCTTCTTCCCCATTCAACAGGATTGAGGCTCATCTGATAATCTCAATTCTCAATCCCACAAACTGCACCCATCCTCCCCCCCCCCCCCCACCCCCACCCCCCCATAACCTTTTACCCCATTGCTTATCAAGAATCAACCCTCTCCCCATGTTGAAAAATTTCAGATTCCACCACTTTCTCAAGGAGAGATTTCTAAGAGACCCTCAACCCTCTGATACAGAACACAGAGAGAAAATACGATGATTTCCCTCACCCGCTAAAATTCATGTTGATGAAGCCCCAGTGAGCTAGGCTTTGATTTCTGAAGCATCGAGAGATTTCCAAATGGGACCAAAATCCTGGAATGTGCAAACTCAATCCAAATCCAAGAAATTCCTTTCAGGAAACAGGATTTCAGCAGACATACTGCAACTTCAGGGATATCCACTTTGCTCTGACTGCAAGGCCTGGAGAACAGAGCTCTGAGACCAGACAGGTTTCTGAGTAATTAATAAGTTGATAAACCTCATACTTAGCTTCTCGAAAGTGGCTATTTGCTCAAATTATTTTTAACAGATTCTTAATCAGTAAGGGATTCGAGGGTTTTCGAGGCAAAAGGCAGGACAGTGAAGTTGAGGATTATGAGATCAGCCAAGATCTCATGGCATAGCAGAACACACTCAATGGGTTGAATGACCTGCTGCTGCTCTGACCATAAGACCAGAAGACGTTGTGTGGTCTTATTTCCAGGAAAACCAGTCAGTAGCTAAAACCTGTAACAATTAAACTGTCAACTGTTTGTTTTGATTACAAAAGGCAGCCCCTCTCAAACCA
This sequence comes from Chiloscyllium plagiosum, assembly GCF_004010195.1. Classification (NCBI taxonomy): domain Eukaryota; kingdom Metazoa; phylum Chordata; class Chondrichthyes; order Orectolobiformes; family Hemiscylliidae; genus Chiloscyllium; species Chiloscyllium plagiosum. Next base: position 119,812,167 of record NC_057715.1, on the reverse strand, counting down.
GACTGTTCAAATGTCCAAACCGACCAAATTCTTCCAGCTACTCCTCATATATCCCACAAGAGCCCAGATTTCCAAACAGTAAGAAAAACCTACCACGTCAATGATTACAAAAACAAATCAGCATGTTTACAATGTTCAAACAGACAGGACGTGATCTCCACTTCAAAGTTGAAACAGAATATTGAGGAGTGTGGAAAAAAACTATTTTGCTGAAGCATTTGTTTTGCCCTCATCAGGACAGTGCATACCAGACCCTAACCTCTCGAGTGAACCTGCCTCACAATTTGATTTATTATTGTCACATGTACCTGGGTACAGTGAAGTTTTTTTTGCATGCAGTACAGGCAGATCATACCATACACAGTGCATTAGGGAGACAAAACTGAGGGAGGAGTACAATGGTACAGCTGCAGGGAAGGTACATAGAGAGTGAGATCAACATGAAATTTAAAATTACAGAGGCGTATACAAAAGTCTAATAACAGTGAGGAAGAAGCTGGCCTTGAAGCTGCTGGTTAGTTTGTTTAAGCTTTTGCATCTTTTGCCCCATGGAAGTGTGTGGAAGAAATTATAACAGGGGATAGGAGGGGTCTCTGATTATGTTGGTTGCCTTTCCGAGGCTGAAGTATAGATGGAGTCAATGGATGGAAGATTGGTTTTCGTGATGGACTGGTCAGTGCTCACAACTCTCTGCAGTTTCTTACATTCCTGGGCAAAGCGGTTGCCACAGCACGCCATGAAGAATCCGGATAGCATGCTTTCTATGATGTGTCTATAAAAATTGCTGTGTCTTTACAGACATGCTGCATTTCCTTAGCCTCCTGAGGAAGTAGAGGCATGGTTGTGCTTTCTTGAGCATCACATAAACGTGGGTGGCACAGGACAGATTGTTGGTGATCATCATTCTGAGGAACTTGGCGCTTTCACCCATCGCCACCTCAGCTCCATTGATGTAGACAGGGCATGCCTTCCACCTTGTTTACTGAAGCCAATGACTAGCTCTTTCATTTTGCTGACATCGTGGGAGAGTTTGTTATCTTTACACCACGCCACCTAGCACTCTCTTTCTCTTTTCTATATTCTGACTCACCATTGTTTTTGAGATCCAGCCTACAACGGTGGTGTCATCAGAGAACTCGTGGATGGAGTTAGGACGAAATTTGGCCACACTGTCATGAGTGCACAGGGAGTATAGTAGGGGGCTGAGTACATAGCCTTGCAGGGCACTGGTGTTGAGGATTATCGTGGAGGAGATATTGTTGCCTATTCTCACTGATTGCAGTGTGGCTCAGGACGCTGAGGATCCAGTTGCAGAGGGCGGATCAAAGACCTAGGTCTCTGAGTTCGGAGATTACTTGGTTGGAATCGTGGTGTCGAAGGTGCCTAACCTAGGTATCCTTGTAATCCGGATATTCCAGGGATGAGTGTAGGCCATGGAGTTGCGCACACTCATATAGTACATTCTAGACCCTAAACACTTCAATATTTCTCCTTTTGCCACCATTGCTTCCTTCATTAATTCCCTTTAATCTGGTCCTTGTACTTTCCATCTATAGGAACAGCTTCGTGCTGTCAACTCAATCAAGCCCACTCTCAATTTTGAAAGCCTCTGTAAAATTTCCTCTAAGCCACCTAATCTCCACGAAGAACCGTCCCAACTTAGAATCATATAGCACAGAAACAGGCGCTTCAGCCTAATGAGTCCATACTGTCCAGATTTCCGAAAATGAACTAGGAGAAAGTGAGGACTACAAAAGCTGGAGATCAGAGTCAAAGAGTGTGGTGTTGGAAAAGCATAGCCAGTCAGGCAGCATCCAAGGAGCAGGAGAGTCAACGTTTCAGGCATAAAGCCGTTAATCAGGAATGAGGCTCATTGCTGATGAAGGGCTTATGCCTGAAACATTGATTAAACTGAACTCGTCCCATTTGTCTGTGCATCACACATATCCCTCGAAACCTTTCCTATCTGTGTAACTGTCAAAATGTCTTTTAAATGTTGTAATGAATTAACTCCACAGAGGTCAGTATCCCATCACCAAGTCTCACTTTATTTACATGTGGAGAAACTGTCTCAGCTTCCTCGGAGCTGGCTCTCAGAGTGAGCAGAATCTCTGAATCTCCTGTTTCTATCTGTCAGACAGGATTCCCTGATTGGGGCAGTTAGTTAGGTCCAATCAGGGAACTCATATTCTATAAGGTCCGCTTGACTGACCTCATTACAATCAATCCATCCCTATCCCTCTGAGTCCAAGGATGTAGGCAGGATTTTTTTCTTGTAGATCCTCCTGGTAACTTTTAGCACTGGGTCAGGTTCCTCCAACTCTGCCTCTGATACAGACAGTGAGTAACACACAGTAGCTTGCCTCTTGTGCCTGGAGTGTCTCAGAAAAAAATCATTCTCCTCTTCAGGCAGCATAGGGGGTCAAAGCAGCAACACCTACTGAGTCCATCACAGATTCTGAGATATCCTCAATGCTTGACACAGAGGGAGAACCCATGGGTTCTGGAACAATCAAAAAGGCAGTTGAGGAGCCAGGCACACTTTGCTCCTATAACAATTGTGAATTTGTAGCTTTCATACTGTCCACATGGTAGTTCAGGAGCATCGCACCTTCCTGAACATCATATATCACTGACCTGACCTCGCATCGACCATGCCGGGCTATTGCCATGGCTCATACACTAAACTTTGTCCCTGAAATAAACTCTCTCTCATGCTTAGCAGAGTCATGTTTGGCATTGTTATAAAGTGCAGGTTGACCACACCCCCCGAGAAATAAATCCAAACACTCACAGAGCAGCACCTCACTCCATAATCCGTAAAAGGAGTGTGAAAAGAAGTGTAACTTGCTTTTCAGAAACTGCTAGTGGTTAAATAAAATAAATCCCTGGCATTCACTTTAAAATCAACAAGTACCAATTTATTTATTTAACACAGAACAAATTAACTAAACTGTTAACAAACTGAATAAATCCCGTCTAACCTACTAAGGAGGGGAGTTTTCCTTTTTGTCTCTCCCCGTTGTTTCAGGTAGACTTTGTTTTGACTTTTTATTTTTAAAAAAAGAGAAAGAGAAAAAAAAAAGACAGGAGTGTCAGGAGTTCTATTCTTTAGGAGCCAGCTCTGAGCTAGCTGAGCAGTGTCATGTACAACATACATATAAATAAAGGATAATTTGGTGACAGGATATTGTCCACTGTGGAGTTTTTAAAAATCCCTTCTAACTACTCATTCTTCCCAAATAAAGGAAGGTTTTATATGTATACTGTTCCAATAAAGACAAGACGCACTCATTAAAAAAATAAATTTAGTCTCTCGAACTTACAGACAGGTTAAGACCATAAGACATAGGAGTGGAAGTAAGACCATTCAGCCCATCAAGTCCACTATTCCATTCAATCATGGCTGATGGGCGTTTCAATGTCACTTACCCGCACTCTCCCTGTAGCCCTTAATTCCTTGTAAGATTAAGAATTTATCAATCTCTGACTTGAAGACATTCAACGTCCCGACCTCCACTGCACTCCGTGGCAATGAATTCCACAGGCCCACCCCTCTCTGGCTGAAGAATTGTCTCCTCATTTCCATTATTATTAATGACTTAGATGAGGGAGTCGAAGGGTGGGTCAGTAAATTTGCAGATGATACGAAGATAGGTGGAGTTGTGGACAGTGAGGAGGGCAGTTGTCGGCTGCAGAGGGACTTAGATATGATGCAGAGCTGGGCTGAGGAGTGGCAGATGGAGTTCAACCCTGCCAAGTGTGAGGTTGTCCATTTTGGAAGAACAAATAAGAATGCGGAATACAGGGTTAATGGTAGGCTTCTTAGTCAGGTGGAGGAACAGAGGGATCTTGGGGTCTATGTACATAGATCTTTGAAGGTTGCCACTCAGGTGGATAGAGTTTGTAAGAAGGCCTATGGAGTATTATCGTTCATTAGCAGAGGGATTGAATTCAAGAGCCGTGAAGTGATGTTGCAGCTGTACAGGACTTTGGTTAGGCCACAGTTGGAGTACTGTGTGCAGTTCTGGTCGCCTCACTTTAGGAAAGATGTGGAAGCTTTGGAGAGGGTGCAGAGAAGATTTACCAGGATGTTGCCTGGAATGGAGAATAAGTCGTACGAGGATAGGTTGAGAGTTCTCGGCCTTTTCTCGTTGGAACGGCGAAGGATGAGGGGTGACTTGATAGAGGCTTATAAGATGATCAGAGGAATAGATAGAGTAGACAGTCAGAAACTTTTTCCCCGGCTACAACAGAGTGTTACAAGGGGACATAAATATAAGGTGAAGGGTGGAAGGTATAGGGGAGATGTCAGGGGTGGGTTCTTTACCCAGAGAGTGGTGGGGGCATGGAATGCGCTGCCCGTGGGAGTGGTAGAGTCGGAATCATTGGCGACCTTTAAGCGGCATTTGGATAGGTACATGGATGGGTACTTAATCTAGGTTAGAAGTTCGGCACAACATCGTGGGCCGAAGGGCCTGTTCTGTGCTGTATTGTTCTATGTTCTATGTTCTATTATAAATTGACCCCCTCTAATTCTAAAGTTGTGCCCATGCCTGGTATCCCTGCCTGACTGAAACAATTTTCCAGCATCCACCCTTTCTAAGCCATGCATTATCTTGGAAGTTTCTGTTAGATCTCCCCTCAACCTTCTAAACTCTAATGAATACAATCCCAGGATCTTCAGCTGTTCATCATATGTTAGGCCAACCATTCCAGGGATCATCTGTGTGAATCTCCACTGGACACGCTCCAGTGCCAGTATGTTCTTCCTGAGGTGTGGGGCCCAAAACCGGACACAGTATTCTAAATACAGCCTAAACAGACCTTTATAAAGTCTCAGTAACACATCACTGCTTTTACATTCTAACCCTTGAGATAAATGACAACATTACATTTGCTTTCTTAATCATGGATTCAACCAGCAAGTCAACCTTTACTGAATCCTAGATTCCCTTTATACTTTGGTTTTATGAGTTTCTCACTATTTAGAAAACAGTCCATCCATGTATTCTTCTTTTCTGAAATGCAACACCTTGCATTTGCTCATGTTGAATTTCATCAGCCATTGCCTGGACCAATCTCCTAAACTGTCTAAATCTTTCTGCAGCTGGAAATGTGTTGCTGGAAAAGCACAGCAGGTCAGGCAGCATCCAGGGAACAGGAGAATCGACGTTTCGGACATAAGCCCTCTATGCCCGAAACGTCGATTCTCCTGTTCCCTGGATGCTGCCTGACCTGCTGTGCTTTTCCAGCAACACATTTTCAGCTCTGATCTCCAGCATCTGCAGACCTCACTTTCTCCTTAAATCTTTCTGCAGCCTCCCCACCTCCTCAGTACCACCTTCCTGTCTGCCTAACTTCGTATAATTGATGAACTTCGCCAGA
>NC_057715.1:119801766-119806279 GCF_004010195.1 Chiloscyllium plagiosum | reverse complement strand
AAAAGAAAACAGCCTCTCCACATCTACCTGCCAAATGTCCTGAGAATCTTGTATGTTTAGATTAGATTACTTACAGTGTGGAAACAGGCCCTTCGGCCCAACAAGTCCACACCGACCCGCCGAAGCGCAACCCACCCATACCCCTACATTTACCCCTTACCTAACACTACGGGCAATTTAGCATGGCCAATTCACCTGACCTGCACATCTTTGGACTGTGGGAGGAAACCGGAGCACCCGGAGGAAACCCACGCCGACATGGGGAGAATGTGCAAGCTCCACACAGTCAGTCGCCTGAGGTGGGAATTGAACCCAGGTCTCTGGCGCTGTGAGGCAGCAGTGCTAACCACTGTGCCACCGTGCCGCCCACATTGTGCACAGGCCCAACCTACTGAACTCCTCCTCACAAGACAGTCTCTCCATCCTCAGATCAGCAGAGGGAACCTTTCCTGGACTGTCTCCGATGCCAGTTTATTTTTCCTTAGACACGGGGCCCAAAGCTGTTCACAGTATTCCGGCTGTGGGCTGACTAGTGCCTTGTATAGTTTTAGCAAAACCTCCATACTTTTATACTCCATTCCCTTGAAATAAAGGCCAACGTTCCATTTGCCTTCCATGCTGAAATTGGATGCTCTTCTTTTATGATTCATGCACTAGGAATCCCAAATCCCTCTCAATTTAAATAATTTTCAGTTCCTCTATTCTTCCTGCCAACCTACATAACCTCACATTTTCCCATGTTATATTTCCATCTGCCTAGTTTTTGCTCATTCACTTAACCTGTCTATATCCATCTGCAGACCCTGACATTCTCACCATTAGCATTTCCAATTATTTTTGGGTCATCACATATATCAACCAAGTCATTAATAAATATTACAAGTAATTGTGGCCCTAGTGACCCTCCACTAGTTATAGGTTGACATCCTAAAATGCTTCCTTTATCACAATTCTCCATCTTCTACGAGTTAGCCAGTCCTCTATGCATATCAGTATCCCACCTCCAACACCATGGGCTCTTATCTAAATAACCTAATGTGTGTCTCCTTATCACAAGCCTTCTGCCAACCCAGATACATTACACTGACTGTTTCCTCTTTATCCATCCTGCTTGTTACCTCTTCAAAGAATTCTAATAAATTTGTGAGGCATGATTTCCCCTTAGTGAAGTCACACTGACTCTGCTTGATTGTAATGTGTTTCTATATACTCTGTTATTACATCCTTTACAATAGACATTTACGTCATATTAAGCTAACTGGCCTATAGTTACCTTATTTTAAAACCCTCCCAGTCTTCTGGTTCACCATTAAACCTGGTCACATTGTATGTTTTTCTTTCAATTCGATGCTATCTTTAACTGCCCTGGTTAACCATGGTTGGCTTATCACATCCTAGAATCCTCCTTCCTTACTGGGATATAATTTTACTGTGACCCATGAATTATGTTCTTCAACATCAGCCATTTTTCGTCAATTGTCTTTGCTGCTCAACTACTTTCCCAGTCCATTCCAGCCAGCTCTACCTCATTCCTCTGTAATTGGCATACTTAAGTTTAGCATAGTGTTTCCAACACAGGTAGCTCGCTCTCAAAATGAATGCTACATTCTACCATGTTATTCTCAAACTCCCCCAAACTCTTGCAGAAGTGACAATGGGGCAGGACACTATCCAAGAGGAAGGAACACGGGGGGCACAGTCGCACCGACAAGCTCCAGCAAGGGAGCAGCAAGAAACCCTGTTATCTCAACAACCCATCATGCACCTTCACCACAAAGAAATGTAAAGGAGGTGATTGGCTGATGTTATTACCGTCCAGTATACCTGCAAACTGTCTGTCTGCAGTGCCACGCACCCCGAACCGAGACACCAGCTTCCCATTGCACTGAAAAATGAAGACACAGCAAGCCTTGTTATCCACCACGATCAGGTGACCATTGTGATCGATAGCAACTCCCTTTGGTCCCAACAGCTTCCCAGCTCCAATCTTACCCTGCGGAGACAGAGAGAGAGAGAGAGAGAGAGAGAGACACACACAGAGAGAAGGGGAACGATGTCAGAGAATGTGAGGTTATGCACTTTGAAAGGAAGAATAGAGACATGGAAATCTGAAGCACAAAGAGACTTGAGAGCCCTATTTCAGTGTTCTCTAAAGATTAACATGCAGGTTCTGTTAGCAGTTAGGAAGGTAAACGCTATGTTAGCATTCATTTCAAGAGGGCAAGAATACAAGAACAGAGATGTACTGCTGAGGTTATATAAGGGTCTGGTCAGATCACATTCGGAAAGTTGAGAGCAGTTTTGGGCCCCATATCAAAGAAAGGATGTGCTGGCCTTGGACAGGGTTCAGAGGAGGTTTACAAGAATGATCTTGGGGATGATGGGCTTATCATATGAGGAGCGGTTGAGGACTCGGAGTTTGTAATCGATGGAATTTAGAAGGATGATGGGGGGGGGGGGGCGGATCTGATTGAATCTTACAGAATACTGAGAGATAGTGAGGACTGCAGATGCTGGCAAGTCAGAATCAATAAGGTGTGGAGATGGAAAAAGCACAACAGGTCAAGCAGCATCAGAGCAGCAGGAGAGCCATCGTTTCAGGTCAGAACCTGAGAGACCTGGATAGAGTTGGATAGCCTGGCACAGCTTTAGAGTGAAGGGATGACCCTTTAAAACTGAGTTGAGTTGGAATTTCTTCAGCCAGAGGGTGAGAGTCTGTGGAACTCTTGCCACAGAAGGCTGTGGAGACCAAGCCATTGAGTGTATTTAACACAGAGAAAAATAATAGGTTTTTGATTGGTATAGGAATCAAAGGCGACAGGGAGAAGGCAGGAGAATGAGTGGAGAAACATGTCAGCCATGACCAAATGTTGGAGCAGACCTGATGGGCCAAATGGCTTAATTCTGCTCCTGTACCTTATGGTCTTAGGAAGATTGATGGAATGTTGGCCCTTATTTCAAGGGGGTTGGAGTATAAGAGTAGGAAAGTCTTACTGCAACTGTACATGATGCTAGTAAGACCACATCTGGAGTATTGTGAGCAGTTTTGGTTCCTTTATATAAGGAAAGATATCATATCATTAGAGATAATTTCAAAGGATAATCCCTGGTATGCAGGGATTACCTTATGAGCAAAGCTTAAACAGGTTGGGACTCTACTCACTGGAGTTTAGAAGAATGAGAGGTGATCTCATTGAAACATCTAGGATTCTTAAGGGGCTTAACAGGGTCAATGCTGAGAGGATGTTTACCTTCATGGGAGAGTCTAGGACCAAAAGGCACAGTTTCAGAATAAGAGGGTACTAATTTCAGGCAGAGAAGAGGAGGAATTTCTTTTCTCAGAGGGGTGAGTATCTTTGCAACTCCTTGCCACATCGAGCTGTGGAGGCAGAGTGCTTGTGTATATTTAAGGCAGAGATAGATAGATTCTTGATCAGTAAGGGAATCGAAGGTCATCAGGAAAGGGCAGGAAAGTGGACATGAGGAATGTCAGACTAACCATGATCCTATTGAATGGGGAAGCAAGCTCGAGGGACTGAATGGTCTACCTCTGTTCCAATTTCTTACGGCCTTATGCTGATATTCTATATTGAAGATGATGTAAAATAAAATCTCATGGTGCAGTGGGAACATCAGCTCATCGAAGATCGGTCAATTTACAGGAAATAGTGAGTAGGAATAAATGAGACATTTTAGGGTTAGCAAGATGTTGCAATTAGAGTGTCATCAGAATAATTTTGGGAATTCATCTGTTCAATTATTTTAATGATTTGAATAAACGGATGTGGTGAAAGGGTTAAAATTGTGTCCCAATACATGTGTGAATCTAACCGAAAATGGAAGGTGTCGCTTAGTCCCGTGTGAATCTTATTATACACCTTCCCGTGTGAATCTTCTTATCTGTATGTAACCAGAATGGAATGTGTTTTTTAGCCTTGCTCTGCTGTTCACATGAATGTTTATATCTGGAAAAGAGTATATCAGCTGGAAAAGTCTCCAGTTCGGTAGAGTCTGCTCCGGGGTTACGTTTAACCGCCGAGCGTGGGTTGTTGGCAACCGCTCTACGAGAACTGACGGCTCCCAGTTTTGGTAACACGTAGAGTGAGTATAAACCAGACCCGGTGTAAGTACGAGACCTGGTTGTGGCGACGCTGCGGGGAATAAAACACTTATATTCTAGCAGACTCGCCTCTTGGCTGTTTGCTCTGTGTCAGACTACTTTCCTGCGAGCCTGGTCCTTGACCTTGAGAATATTTTTTAAAACAAGCCTATATCTTGAATGCTCTAATTCCTATTGGTCCCCCTGTTTAAGGAAGGAAGTAAATACATTGGAGGCAGTTCGGAAAAATGTTGACCAGAATGATACTGACTGAGCGACTTGTCGCCCAAAGGAAATTTGGATAGGCTCGGCTTGGGTCAGTTTGTGCTTAGGGGAGGAAAAGAAAACTTGATTGAAATAAGATGTTTCCTCTGACAGAAGAGATGAGAATGAAGGGTTACTGTCTAAACGTCA
>NC_057715.1:119788226-119801174 GCF_004010195.1 Chiloscyllium plagiosum | reverse complement strand
AGGTGATCAGTACGAAGAGGACCCACCCGTACTCCAAGCTAAACCAGTGGTTAGGAGAAAGCAGGTTCAGAGACGTCTCCCAGTGCAACGGGAGGTAATGTTAGATGAGGAAGGAAACCCTATACGGAATGAACAAGGGGAGGCAATTATGCATGAATTACCGCGGGCTCAGCCTCCTGCAGAATTCTCTGAATTAACGGAAGACTTCACTACCGATGAGGTGCTGTTTATCACCCAGAAAACCCGACGTAATCCTGGGGAGCCGTTAGAGCTATGGCTAATTCGGCTCCTCGAGGAAGGGGGGCGACAAGTGCAGGTAGACTATCAGGATGCTCCCAAGTTTGGTGGATTAGCAAAGGATGCTGCCATAGACCTGGGGTACCGCAGACAAGCCAAGGATATGGTAATAGATCGCAGTATGGGGACCTTATTTGCGATGTATGCCAGGGCAGTGGCGGAACAGTATCCCTTCCCGTCCGATTGGCCCCCCTTGGAAGGAACTTGGACAACGATTAAGGAAGGGGTTCAGAGGCTAACCCGTTTGTGTTTGCGGGATGCCCTGTTGCTGGGAGTGCTGGACGAGGTAGATAACACAAATGTTAGTAGACAGACTAGAGACCATCTAGTGAAGACTGCCCCCCCCATTATAAACCACTGTTATTAACCATAATGTTGAGTGGACGGGGAGAAACCCTAGGGGATGCCCGTAGTATGATGAGGGAGATGGGTGGTTTGGGGGATTGGGGACCCACAACCCGTGCTTCTCAGGGGGGCACGGAGGGGCGTCGCCCTGAGGCTCGGGCAGGGGGAAAAGTAAACCCTAATCAAGGAAGTAACCCAGGCCCCTCACGGCGTGCTTTGTGGCAAGCTTTGATACGGGCGCAGGTCCCAGCATCGGAGATTGATGGCCTACCTACATCGGAATTAAAAGACTTATGCAGACGAAAGGGACTGAAGGTGTCCCGGGTAGAGACGGAGTCCCGACCCACTATGGAAGACCTAGTGGAATTACTAACACAAAAATGTCAGACACGGGGTCCGGTTGTTAATGAGCCTCGAAGGGGTAGAACTTCCACTTCCCAGCGGTGGGAATCCTCGGAGGAGGAGGAGGAGGAGGAGGTACGGCCTCCCCTCCGAGAGTGTTATAAAGTGGATAGGCGTGGTCGGAAACCTAGTAAGAAAGGCAAGAACAAAGAAGGGCGAGGCAAACGTCTTTACCCAGTGCTGTCTGGGGTAGATGAATGGGAGGAACAATAGGAATCGGGCCAAGCCCCAAGGGTTTGCCCACGAACGAGCCAATGGTCAGCAGACGACATTCGACCTCATGTATCATTGACTATCTATTGGCGCAAATCCGTCCAAACCGTTATGGCTCTAGTGGACACAGGGGCGGAGGCCACCTTAATCTATGGGACGCCCCATAAGTTTAAAGGAACCCCAGTCACGCTGGTTGGGCTGGGAGGTAATCTGATTGAAGGAAGAACAGTACAATTGCCCCTAAAGATAGGTACAATGCCCATTAAAACGTATTCAATTATTATTACACCGGTTAGAGAATGGATCCTGGGAATGGACATTCTGGCCGGTTTAACACTTCACCTCCAACAAGGGAAGTTTGAATTTGGAATCACGAAAATGGCTTTGCGCTGTAGGACGGTGTTAGTGGGAAAGGTTAAAATGGACCCCTTCCCCATCCCGATCGCCGATCGCGTAATAAGTCTTAGACAGTATAGGATTCCCGGCGGACATAAAGAAATATCCGCCACAATTAAGGATTATTTGGAAGCGGGAGTGCTTTGGACATGCACCACGGCGTGGAATAACCCCTTATGGCCCGTACATAAAGCCGATGGGTCATGGCGGATGACGGTAGATTATCGGCAACTAAACCGTCACACTCCGGCCTTGACGGCAGCGGTCCCGGATGCCGTCACTATTATAGGACGAATCCAACATCATCCAGGGGTGTGGTACGGAGTAATTGATTTGGCTAATGCCTTCTTCACAATTCCTATTCCCGAAGATAGGCAGGAACAGTTCGCATTCACACGGGAAGGTGTATAATAAGATTCACACGGGACTAAGCAACACCTTCCATTTTCGGTTAGATTCACACATGTATTGGGACACAATTTTAACCCTTTCACCACAACGGACTGAAGCTATGAGGTGAAATTCACTGATGCCACCATGATAGGGAGGAAGGTTAATTGTGAGTCAGGTATAAAGTAACATTCAGTCATACAGTATAGAAGAGGTCCTTCAGCCCACTGAGTCTGTCCTGCCAAAAATATATCACTACCTGCACTCATTCCACTTTCCAGCATTAGTCCCCCAATTGATGGAGGAATCAGTGACCAAAGATGTAGACTTAAGATAAGGGCAGGAGGTTTAGAGGGGATGTAAGGAAAAGATTGTTCACCCAAAGGATGCTGGGAATCTGCAACTCACTGCCAGTAAGGGTGGGAGAGGCAGAAACCCTCAGAACATTTAAATGTGCAATTACAATGCCAAGGCTTTTGCCAAGGACACAATGGGTCAAAGGGTCTTCTCTGGGCTGTACATCGCTATGTCTCACTACCTCTGCACTATCGCCAACTTTCCTCACCTCCTCCCATCCCTGTCCTCCTCATCCATCCCTCACCTCTTCACCCCCCTCCCACTCTGTGCTCCGCCCCCTCACCTTGAACTTGCCATCAGGGGTGAAGGTGCTGACCCAGCGGTTGTCGTAATCAGCCACGATGATGTCCCCATTGGGGTCGATGGTCACTCCGGTTGGCCGTTGCAGTTGGCCTGGAGACCGTCCTCGGACCCCAAATCGTAGCTTGAACTGTCCGTCATTGGAGAAGACCTGGGAGAGGCAGGGAAATGGCAGGGAAAAAGTCTCATTCATGTGTGGAAAACTCACACATGCTCAGTAATTCAATTCCATCACCCCCTTCCCCCAACACCCATGCCAGCGAGATCTAACAACAAACGCAGCCACTCTCCCTGCCCACTGTGGGCCTTCAGGTCATGCCAGGTGAGTCCAGAGCACGCAGAACAGGCCAGAAATGAAGCCTGGCACTTTCCAGCCCAGCGTGGGTAGTAGGTTTGGGGAGACAGGGTGGAATCGGTTACCTGGATACACTGGTTATTGCTGTCAGCCACCACGATACGATTATTTCCCGAAGCAGAGATTCCTTGAAGGTTGGTGAATTCCCCTTTCTCTCGCCCTCTGGTCCCTGAAGGCAATAAATAAAAACAGAATAAGATTCACATCTGGTGAAGAGGCTCTCAACTTCCACAGAGTGACAGGCCAGGTTAATGTTAGAAATACATTAACACAGCCCATGCCAAAGGGCTACAACATCAATCCCTGTAACTGGCCAAGGCAACAGGTCCCGGGATCACTATAGGTAACAATGATACTAATGGAGGCAGCAATGCCCCTTTGTATGGCATATCTTACCCAAACTGAGCCTGTACGCATTCCAGTCCTGTTCTGAGAACTTGAATCTGGAGAAGTTCACCAAGGACAGAGAATAGAATCAACTGTCTCATCTTCATCGAGACAGGTCAATCAAATACTGTTCACGTTACCAGGATTACGTCCTGGTCTTTCAGAATTAGGGGCAGCACAGTGGCACAGTGGTTAGCACTGCTGCCTCACAGCGCCAGGGTCCCAGGTCAATTCAAGTCTCGGACAACTGTCTGTGTGGAGTTTGCACATTCTCCCAGTGTCTGTGTGGGTTTACTCTAGTGCTCCGGTTTCCTCCCACAGTCCAAAGATGTGCAGGTTAGGTGAATTGGCCATGCTAAATTGCCCATAGTGTTTGGTGCATTAGTCAGGGGTAAATATAGGGTAGGGGACTGGGTCTGGGTGGGTTACTCTTCGGAGGGTCGATGTGGACTGGTTGGGCCGAAGGGCCTGTTTCCACACTGTAGGGAATCTAATCAGATCTCTCAACCTTGCACTTTTGTTTAAAGAAAATACAATATCATGATCAATCTCAGGCCAGAGTCCAAGGTCTTTGGAAAACATTGGTGGTTCCATTAAAAAAATGTGAGGTTTATTTTGGTGAGAACCAGCCCAGTCAAACTGAGGTTCAATCTGACAATTAGGGAATGATTGTGGAGTTGTGACAAGATCCAGGCCAATGCCCTGCGGGCAGGGGTTCAAACCCAAGCAGGGTCGCTGGGCAAGTTTACATCCAGTATATCAACCAGAATTGGAAGCCAGTCTCAGTGATGGTAACAATGAAACTGTTGTTGATTGTTGGTAAGAAAACCATCTGGTTTACTTTGGGAAAGAAATCTGGCCTACAGGTGACTCCAGATGCATGGTGATGTAGTGAAATGGCAGGTGTGACACTCAGTTCAAAGACAATGAGGTACCAAGAGGTGGTCTTGCCAGCAATGCCCACATCCCAGTAAAGAAGAAAGAGGAACTCACCCACACGGATAATCAGCTCATCTTCAATGGGATTGTCCTTTTTTTTGCCAGTGCCGTACATACTGGCCGGACGGCGGACAGCTTTCTGACGGATGTGGCCACCACTTGGAGATTTGACCCTGCGCTTGACGTCCTCAGGAGAATGTGAGGAGTCAGAGGGTTTGGTAGCTCGGACTCGGTAAGGACTCCCTTTGACAGGCTGATTATACAGAGTCACAGACAGTGTGAAGTCGCCCTCCATCTTCAGTGTGTAAAGGAGCTCATACGTGCCGTTCCTATTGTCCACGATCTCGCCCTGAGTGGAGCTGCCGTCAGGAGCAATGATCTCTGCCTGCAGGATCGCGTTACCGCTCTTCACAAGCTCTCCGTCTTTATCCTTGGTTGTTATAGTAACTGTGGTCTGCTGGCCAACCACAGCATGCCGAAGGCCCTCTCCGGTGGCTACAGTCTGCTGTGCCACAGCATTGGTGGTAACCAGGACTCCAAGATTCTGGATGGATTTCCTCACCCCATCAGTCTCCACCCTCAGGTCTAGGTGCTCATTTTCCTGAGGTTGGAGAGGAAAGTCTTGTGCAGCGAGCTCACTCAACGTTTCCGTCATCTGCTTTTTCACCAGGAGCACCTCTGTCTCTGTGCCGTGACTCAAGGCCTGCTCCGTGAATTCTGAGCTGCTCCGGATTTTCTCCCGACCCTGCAGCAGGTACTCCAACTGTTTCTCAAGAACCTAAGAGATTGGGGAGAAAGTCAGCCATAGGCAGGGGTGTGGTACATACATGGAGATGGAGCATATGGGTGGGATGTCTGCACAGACCTCAACCAAAGGAACATTAGCTTGGGGCCACTAGCTTTCATGAATTGGGGTTTTTGTCTGGAGAGGGGGGGGTCATTCTGGTGTCAGCCCTTGCCACTCACTGGCTCCTCCCGGATTGTAACAATCAATGATTTATTGATCTGATATTTTCAATGCCTCACCTCAGGTAAACAGCTTTCTTTTTTTATTCACTTGGGGTTGGGCCAGCATTCAATGCCTGTCCCTTGTTGACCGTCGTGTTGTTGTGGTCTGGCGATGGAGGAATCCAAAGACCTGCATATCCTTGGTGGAGTGGGAGGGGGAGTTGAAGTGTTGAGCCACAGGGTGGTTGGGTTGGTTGGTCCGGGTGTCCCAGAGGTGTTCTCTGAAACGCTCCGCAAGTAGCCGGCCTGTCTCCCCAATACATTCACAAAACCATGTTGACTATCACTAATCAATTTATTTCTTTCTAGAGGATTATAAATCCTATCTCTTATAACCTTTTCCAACACTTTACCCACAACCGAAGTAGGGCTCACAGGTCTATTATTACCAGGTTGTCTCTACTCCCCTTCTTGAAGAAGGAGGCATTTGCTATCCTCCAGCCTTCTGGCATTATTCCTGTAGACAGATATAAAGATCAAAGCCAAAGGCTCTGCAAACTCCTCCCTGGCTTCCCAGAAAATCCTAGGATAAATCCCATCCAACCCAGGGGACTTCCTATTTTCACACTTTCCAGAATTGTTAACATCGCATCCTTGTGAACCTCAATCCTGTCTAGTCTAGTAGCCTGTATCTCAGTATTCTCTTACACAACATTATCTTTTTCCAGCGTGAATATTGACAAAAAAACTCATTTAGCACTTCCCCATCTCCTCAGACTCTATGCACAACTTCCCATTACTGTTCTTGATTGGCCCTAATCTTACTTTTATCCCTAATCGTTCTTTTATCCCTAATATACCGATAGAATGCTTTAAGGTTTTCCCTGATTCTGCCAATGACTTCTCTTGTCCCCTGCTGACTCTTCTTAGTTCTCTCTTTAGGTCCTTCCTGGCTAACTTGTAACTCTCAACTGCCCTAATTGATACTTCACAACTCATTCTAACATAAGCCTTCTTTTCCCTCTTGATGAGAGATTCAACTTCTTTTGTAAATTACGGCTCCCTCGCTCGACCACTTCCTCCCTGCCTGACTGGTACATACTTATCAAGGACACGCAGTAGCTGTTCCTTGTATAAGCTCCACATTTCAATTATGCCCATCCAGTGCAGTTTCCTTCTTGCATCCAATACATCCTAAATCTTACCGAATCACATCATGATTGCCTTTCCCCCAGCTATAACTCTTACCCTGCGGTATATACCTATCCCTTTCCATCACTAAAGTAAACATAACTGAATTGTGGTCACTATCGCCAAAGTGCTCACCGACCTCCAAATCTAACACCTGGCTGTGTTCATTACCCAGTACCAAATCCAATGTGATCTCGCCCTTGTTGGCCTGTCTACACAATGTGTCAGAAAACCTACCTGCTCACAATGGACAAAAACTGACCCATCTACTCGAACTATAGTATTTCCAGTTAATACTTGGAAAGTTACAGTCTCCCTGTAACAACCACCCTGTTACTTTCACTCCTATCCAGAATCATCATTGCGCACCTTTCCTCTACATCTCTGGAACAATTCGGAGGCCTATAGAAAACTCCCAGCAGGGTGACCTCTCCTTTCCTGTTTCTAACCTCAGCCCATACTAACTCAGTAGAAGAGTCCTCAAACATCCTTTCTGTCAATGTAATACTGTCCTTGACTAACAATGCCACACCTCCCCCTTTTTACCATCTTCTCTGTTCTTACTGAAATATCTAAATCGTGGAATCTGCAATAAGCATTCCTGTTCCTGCTCCATGTCTCTGAAATGGCCACAACATTGAAGTCCCAGGTACCAACCCATGCTGGATTTGGGGGGGGGGGGGGGGAGTGTGAGGTTGGGCATTGTGGAGTGCAGGGCTTGGGGAGCAGGGGGTGGAGTGAGGAGAGGGGGGGCAGGATAAGGGGAATACCAGGGGGTGGGGGAGTGGTGGAGACTCTCACCGGGATTTGATGGCATCCAACTGCAGCCGGAGTGAGGCCTTGTGCTGATCGACAACGTCACGGAGTGGCACAGTGCGGTGATCGCAGTGCTCCGTCTCCGTACACTCCCCACACATCGCTGTCTCACAGGATCCACAATAAAACTCCATCCCCTAGAAACAGGAGTGAGACAGTGAGGGGCTGCTGGCACCGGACAGACTCCTCATTCTGAGATGCCAGCTTCATTCTGGCTCAGTTTGACATGGCAGGCTTCTGATGTGCAGCAGTGAAACCTGCTCCACTGAAACACTCATTAATAACACAGTCACTCCCAACTCCCAGTTATAACAATTGCTCACATTAAGGAGGCATGGAGGGGTGGGGGCAGGGGACAGAGAAAGAGTGAAGGTGGAAGGGAGAGAAAGAGTAAAGAGTGTCGGGGGGGAGAGAGAGAGAAGGGGGAAGATAGAGTAGAAAGGGACAGGGAGGGGAGAGAACGAGGGAAAAGAAGCACGATAGGAGGGGGCAGCGGAGGGAGGATTGTGCAAGGAGGACTACAAGACCATCAGACATTGGAGCAGGAGTTGGCCATTCAGCCCATCGAGTGTGCTCTGCCATTCAATGATTATATGGTTGATCTGATAACCCTCAACTCCACTTTCCTGTGTTTACCCCAAACTCCTTGATTGCCTTATTGATTAAAATCTGTCGGTCTCAGCCTTGAATAAACTTAACAAGCCAGCCTCAACAGTCCTCTGCAGTAAAGAGCTCTGCTACCCTCAGAAGAAATTCACCCTCACCTCTGATCCTCACTCTGAGATGCTGTCCTCTGGTCTTAGACTCTCCCACACGGGGAACCTACCACTCCACATCTACTCTGTCAACACCTTGGACAATCTTGTGTGTTTCAATAAAGTCACCTCTCATTCTTCTAAATTCCAATGAGTACAGTCCCAACCTACTCAATCTCTCTCATACGACAGCCCCTTCATACCCAGAGTCAGCTGATGGAACCTTCTCTGGATTGCCTCCAAGGTCAGTCTATCTTTTCTTCAGTAAGGGACCCAAAATTGATCACAGCAATCCAGCTATGGTCTAATTAGTGTCTTGTATTGTTGTAGCAGGACAAGCAAGGAAGGGGAATACAAGGTGAACGATAGGACCCTGGGAAGCACCGAGGATCAGAGGGTCCTTAGTGTGAGTGTCCACTGATTCCTGAAGGTATCAGGACACGTGGATAAAGAGGTTAAGAAGGCATATGGGATACTGGCCTTTATTAGTTGAGGCACAGAATTTAAGACAAGGGAGGTTATGCTAGACCTATATAAAACATTGGTTAGGCCACAGCCTAACTGTGTGTTTCTGGGATCCACATTAGAGGAGAGATGTGATAGCACTGGAGAGGATGCAGAGGGAGATTTACCTGGATGTTGCCTGGGCTGCAGACTTTCGGTGATGAAGAAAGATTGGACAGATTGGAGTTGTTTTCCTTACAACAGAGGTGACTGAGGAGAACATGATTATGATGTATAAAATAATGAGGAGTATAGGTCGGGTAGACAGGAAGAAACTTTTCCCCTTGGTGGAGGGATCAATGCCAGGGGATGTCAATATAAATGATGGTTGGGAGGTTTAGAAGGGATGTGAGGAAACACTTTTTCACCCAGAGGGAGGTGAGAATCTGGAACTCACGGCCTGTAAGGGTGGGAGATGCAGAAACCCTCAGAACATTGAAGTCTGGCTGGATCAAAGGGTCTGTTCCCATGTTATATTACTCCATAAGTATTTGGGTGTGCATTTGCAATGCCAAGGCATCAAAAGCTGTGGGCCAAGTGCTGGGAAATGGGATTAGAATAGTTAGGTGGCTGTTTTGGATGAGTGTGGACATGATGGGGCAAAGAGCCCGTCTCTGTGACTCTAAACTGCTGCATACCAGGCCACATCCAAGTGAATCCCCTCTGCACCCCTCCAGGTAAGATCATACAAATTAGGACTGGCTTCTCTCAAATTCAGAAGGTTAAGGGGTTATCTGATTAAAGTCTTCAAGATATTAGCAGGAAAAAACTGGGTAGATAAACAATTTCCTCTGATTGGGGATTCAGGGGCATAGTCTGAAAGTTAGGGCCAGGATAGCAAGAATGGGAGTGCAGAGGGGCGAAGAGACAAGCACAGAGAATGAAGTGTGACAGAAGATAGGAGCTGGTTGGGGGGAGGATGAAGAAGTTGGATGAGGGGCAGAGGTGTAGAGCGGAGAGGGGAAGTGGTGACAGGGAAATGGGAGGGGTGAGGGGCAGGGATTAGAGAGAAATGGGGAAATGAGAGGGGCAAATAGGGAGGGATTGAGCAGGAATTTCCCCAGCTAGGACTGGTGTGAGTTAATGGAATTTAGTTGTGCAGGGGTCACCAGAGGTTTGGGGCTAAAATCAGGATTTAAGGCAGAGTATTCTGTATGTGTGGACTGTGTGCTGCCTTATGATTGATTCTAATCACTTCTTCTGGGTCACCACAGAATCCATGGTCTTGAATTGGCATGAAGGCTCAGTTAGGGGGCTTGAGAGTTATAAGTTAGCCAGAAAAGATCTAAAGAGAGGACTAAGAAGACTGGGGAGGGGACATGATAAGTTATTGATGGATAGGATCAAGGAAAACCCTAAGGCCTTCTTAGGGAATAAAGGAATGACTAGAGTAAGATTAGGGCCAATCAAAGATACTAGTGGGAAGTTGTGTGTAGGACCTGAGGACACATGGGAAGCACTTAATGAATATTTTTCCTCAGTATTCACATTGGACAAGGGCACTGTTCGTGAGAATACAGAGATACAGGCTACAGATGGGATTGAGATTGACAAAGAGGAGGTTTTATCAATTTTGGAAGATCTCAAAATAGATAAGACCCCTGGGCCGGATGGGATTCATCCTCTGATTCTCTGGGAAGCCAGTGGCTTTGATCTTTATGTCATCATTGTCGACAGGAGTAGTGCCAGAAGACTGGAGGACAATAAGAAGGGGAGTAGAGACAACCTTGATAATTACAGGCCAGTGAGCCTTACTTTGGTTGTGTGTAAGGTATTGGAAAAGGTTATAACAGATAGGATTTATAATCATCTGGAAAGGAATAATTTGGTTAGGGATAGTCAACACCGTTTTGTGAAGGGTAGGTCATGCCTTACTATTGAGTTCTTAGAGAAGGTGACAAAACTGGTGGATGAAAGTAAAGCAGTTGATGGGGTGTATGTGGACTTCAGTAAAGCGTTTGATAAGGTTTCATACGGAGTTTCAGGATTGAAGGTGATTTAGTGGTTTGGATCAGAAATTGGCTACCTGAAAGAAGACAGAGGGTGGTGGTTGATAGGAACTGTTCATCCTGGAGCTCAGTTACCAGTGGTATGCCACAGGGATCTGTTTTGGGGCCACTGCTGTTTTCATTTTTATAAATGACCTGGATGTGGGCATAGAGGGATGGGTTATTAAATTTTGCAGATAACACTAAGGTAGGCAGAGTTGTGGATAGTGCCGAAGGATCTTGTGCATTACTGAGGGTCATAGATGAGAAAGTGAGGACTGCAGATGCTGGAGATCAGAGCTGAAAATGTGTTGCTGGAAAAGCGCAGCAGGTCAGGCAGCATCCAGGGAACAGGAGAATCGACGTATCGAAACGTCGATTCTCCTGTTCCCTGGATGCTGCCTGACCTGCTGCGCTTTTCCAGCAACACATTTTCAGCGCTGAGGGTCATAGATAACATGCAAAGCTGGGCTGAGAAGTGGCAAATGAAGATTAATGCAGAAAAATGTGAGGTAGTTCACTTCGGAAGAAGTGACAGGAATGCAGAGTACTTGGCTCATGGTAAGATTCTTGGCAGTGTAGCTGAACAGAGAGTTTTCGGTGTCCAGGTGCATGGGTCCCTGAAAGTTGCCACCCAGGTTGATAGAGTTGTTAAGAAGGCATATGGTGTGTTGGCGTTTATTGGTAGGGGGATTGAGTTTCGGAGCTACGAGATTATGCTTCAGCTGTATAAGACACTGGTGTGGCCGCACCTAGAGTATTACATACAGTTCTGGTCACCGCATTATAGGAAGGAAGTGGAAGCTTTGGAAAGGGTTCAGAGGAGACTTACTAGGGTGTTACATGGTATGGAAGGAAGGTCGTAACAGGAAAGGCTGAGGGAACTGAGGCTGTTTTTGTTGGAGAGGAGAAGGTTGAGAAGTGACTTAATGAAGACGTATAAGATAATCAGAGGGTTAAATAGGGTGGACAGTGAGAACCTTTTTCCTCGGATGGTGAAGGCTAACACGATGGGAACACAGCTTTAAATTGAGGGGCGGTAGATTTAGGACAGATGTCAAAGGTAGTTTCTTTACTCAGTAGAGGGGCAAGACTGCCTGCAAAAGTAGTAAATCCACCAATTTTAAGGACATTTAAATAGGCATTGGACATACATATGGATAATAATGGAACAGTGTAGGTTAGATGGGCATCAGATTGATTTTACAGGTCGGCGCAACATCGAGGGCCGAAAGGGCTGTAACGTTCTATATTCTATGAATTTAGACCCCACCCACAAATGCTTGCCCTCTGACCCTGATGCCCACACCATGTGGCCACTCCTGACCTCTGAACCTCTCACCTGGTGCCCACTTCTGATCCAGTGTCCATTCCTGATCCCTGAACGCCTCACTCAGTGTCCATTCCTTACTCTCAACTCCCACACCCAATACCCATTCCTGACCCCCTGACCCCCCCCCACTCAGTGCCCACCCTTGATCTCTGCACCCAGTGGCTATTCCTGACTCCTGACCCCGACACCCAGCGAAACCACAGATCACCCTGCCCTGAGCGTACACTCCTGACCTCTGATACCTGTTCCCTGGTTTCCAAGCCCATTCCCAGGCCCCAATGCCTTCTTGAATCGGTCACTCTTGGCACTGACCTTGCCTTCATGGTTGGGACATGACAGGGAGTGTCCGGACACTGCACTGACTGTCTCCTTCAGAGAGGCTTGTTCCTGGCTACAGGCTGCATTGCCCTGCAGCACCTCCATCAGGTTGGTGATGAAGAAATTATTCTGCAAAGCGGACACTCCTTTCTCAGGGAGGATCGAGGTCTGACGACAGACAGGGCATGACAGGGTCAGACTCTGGGGTGGGATGTAATTCTGCAGGCACCTGAGGGAGCAAAGAAAATAAGGATCCGGGTGAGCAAAGCTGTAGGGTCCCAGCCCCCAAAGGCAGCTCCCCCCGCATCAACCAGCCAACACATAACATCCAGTGCAGCTCACCATGAGGTATCCTCACATCCAGTCCCAGACTGTGACGGAGATCAGGCCCCCTCGCTCTTACCTCTCACAGAATGTGTGCAAACATGGCAACACCTTGGGGTTGTTGTATCGATCAAGACAAATACTGCAGACCAGAAACTGCTTGTCAATCTGTCGCACCACTGGGCTACTGATGGAGTCACAGCCCGCCATCATAACCTCCCCAGGAAGCTACCGTCACAGAGAAAGAGTAACCTACAGAGAGACAGGAAGAGAGAGTGAGACAGGAAGAGAGAGAGACCGGAGGGGGAGATGAGGAATAGTGAGAGAGGGGGACGAGGGGAAGAGTGAGAGAGAGTGGGGGTGAGACAGAGATGGGAAGAGTGAGAGACA
>NC_057715.1:119779358-119787604 GCF_004010195.1 Chiloscyllium plagiosum | reverse complement strand
AGAGGGAGAGTGAGAGACAGAGAGAGGGAGGGAGAGAGGGAAGAGAGGAGGGAAGAGGCAGAGAGAGACAGGGAAGGAGAGACAGATGGTGGTGGTGGAAATGGAGAGTGTGTGTGTGGGGGGGGGGGTGAGGGTACAGGAGAAGAGACAGTGACAGAGGGAGAAATGAGACGTACAGACAGGAAGGGGAAGAGGGGGAGGGACAGTTTAATAAAGCACACTGTAGATCCACAGAACAATTCCAGCATAGGAGGTGGCCATTCAGCCCATTGTGTAATCTTTCAAAAATCACTGGAGTCAGGGAAAGCCCCAGATGATTGGAAAATCACTGTTGTAACCCTCTTGTTCAAGAAAGGATTAAGACAAAAGATGGAAAATTATAGGCCGATTAGCCTAACCTCGGTTATAGGTAAAATTCTAGAATCCATCATTTAGGATGACATTTCTAAATTTTTGGAAGTGCAGGGTCAGATTTGAACAAGTCAGCATGGATTTAGTAAGAGAAGTCGTGCCTGACAAACCTGTTAGAATTCTTTGAAGAGGTAACAACTAGGTTAGACCAGGGAAACCCGGTGGATGTTATCTATCTTGACTTCCAAAAGGCCTTTGATAAGGTGCCTCACAGGAGTCTGCTGAGTAAGGTGAGGGCCCATGGTGTTTGAGGTGAGCTACTGGCATGGATTGGGGATTGGCTATCTGAAGTACAGAAGGTAGAGAGCTGGGATAAAAGATTCTTTTTCAGAATGGCAGCTGGTGACAAGTAGTGTCCCTCAGGGTTCAGAGTTGGGGCCGCAACTGTTCACTTTATATATTAATGACCTGGATGAAGGGACTGGGGCATTCTTGTGAAGTTTGCCAATGATACGAAGTTAGGCAGACAGGCAAGGAGTATTGAGGAGGTGGGGAGGCTGCAGAAAGATTTAGAAATTCACATGAGCAAATGCGAGGTCTTGCACTTTGGAAAAAAAAAGAATACAGGGACAGACTATTTTCTAAACAGTGAAAAAATTCATAAAGTCAAAGTACGAAGGGATCTGGGAGTGCTAGTCCAGGATTCTGTAAAGGTTGACTTGCAGGTCGAGTCCATGGTTAAGAAAGCAAATGTAATGTTTTCATTTATCTCAATTTAGTATGGAAATGAGGAGACATTTCTTCAGCCAGAGAGTGGTGGGCCTGTGGAATTCATTGCCACAGAGCACAGTAGATGTCTTCAAGGTGGAGATTAATAAATGTTTGATCTCACAAGGAATTAGGGCTATGGGGAGAATGCTGGTAAGTGAAGTTGAAATGCCCATCAGCCACGATTGAATGGCGGAATGGACTCAATGGGCCGAATGGCCTTACTTCCACTCCTATGTCTTATGATCTTATTGTAGCTCGGCTGACTCTCTGTACAATAACTCACCCAACGCCATTCTCCTACATTCTCTTTGGTGCCTGAACATAACGCCTCCTCATAACACTGAGTGAATCTGCCTCCCCCACACTTTCAGACAGTGCATTCCAGACCATAACCATTCCAATGAAACTGCACCCCCCACAAAACTGTACATGATGCCGCAGTTGTGGTCAAACAAGTGTCTTGTACAAATTCATCATCAGCTCTCTGTGAGAGGGCGCTCAAACTCAAAGGAAGCAAAACTGGCAAAAGGAAGTAGACGTATGGTGAGAAAAGTGAGAAGTTAAACAAAGCAAATGGAAACATCAGACATGATCAAAATAGTGAATGTTGTTCAAAACGCTGGCTTGAAATCTCTCCCGCACTATCTCGCAGACTGCACCTGGCAAAACACAGAGGTTGCACTGGGAATGGCATTTCAGAGGACTGTGAGTGGCCACTTGCCTCTAGATGCTTCTGTTTAATGGACACAGTCTTTTCGAGTTAACCACAGATCAGAGGCAGCCCCTCGAACTTGCACTACCATTTATAAGATTATGACAGATTTGTGTTTTTGACTCCACATTCCCATCTATCCCCAGATAATCCTCTATCCTTCTGCCAAACAAGAATCTATTCAGCTCAATACATGCAGGATAGCACAGGGTTAGATACGGACTAAAACTCCCTTTTTCCTGCCTCCCCCACTAAATACTCCAAGAATTGGGACAACACCGGGTTAGATACAGAATAAAGCTCTCTCTACTGTACCCCATCAAATACTCCCAGGAAGGTTCAGTGAGGGGCTAGATACAGAGCAAATCTCCTTCTACAACATCCCCATTCTCAGGACAGGGTCCGATACTTTAATGCTAGGAGTGTAATAGGTAAGACTGATGAATTAATGGCGTGGATTGACACATGATATTATTGCCATCATAGAAACATGGTTAAGGGAAGGGCTGAACTGGCACCTCAACATTCCGGGGTATAGGATCTTTAGGCAAGACAGAGGAAGGTGTGAAAATTTTGAACACGTCAAGAAGGTCACCTCTTGATCTTCTCTGCTCCAAGGAGAATAAGGTCAATCTCTCTAATCTTTCCTTGTATCTGAAATCCTTCATTTGGATAAATCTACTAGGGGATTTCAACTTTCCCAATATAAATTGGGATAGCCATAGTGTTAAGGATTTAGAAGGGGCAGATTTCTTGAAATATTTCCAGGGGAGTTTTTGTATCAAGACAGAAGGGCCAACAAAGGATGGTGCAATGCTGGATCTGGTGCTGGGGAAAAAAGTCAGCCAAGTATTCGATGTGGCAATGGGAGGAACACTTAGGTGACAGCGACCACAACACGTCAACAGTTCAAATTTACTCTGGACAAGGAAAAAGATGGTCTGCAAAAGATGGTTCTGGATTGGGTGAAGGCAGTTTTTATTAAAATAAAGCAGGATACAACCACAGTAGACTGCAGCTAAGTTTACAGTGGACCAATGGGGGACATTCAAAAAGGAAATGGGGAGAGTACAGCCTCAACATGTGGAGGGAAATGTAAGAGCAATACATTCAAAAAATCCTGGATGTCGAGGACAATTCACGACTGAATAAAGAAGAAGCACCTCCAAGGGGAGCAATTCAGCTGCAGCCCTCCAGGAATACAGGAAGTGCAGCAGGGAACTTAAGAAAGCAATCTGGAAGAGCAAAAAGGTGACATGAGAAAGGACTTGTAAACACAGAACAATATAGCATAGTACAGCACTTTGGCCATCAATGTCATGCCAGTCTTTTATCCTACTCTAAGATCAGACTAAACTACATACCCTTCATTGTACTATCTTCCATGCGTCTATCCAAGTGTCACTGAAATATCCCTAATGTATCTGACTCTACTACCACTGCTGGCAGTTCACCACGCACACACCACTCTCTGTGTAAAGACATCTCCCCTAAACCTTCCTCCAATTACCTTAAAATTAAGTCCCCTCGTGACAGACATTTCAGCCGTGTGGCCACCCACTCTGGATTAAGGAGAATTGCTTTAGGCTAAGGGGCAGAAGATTCAGAATGTATTGGCAAAAAACCTTTTCCACTCAGCAGGTGGTGGGAGACTGAAATGCACAGCCTGGCAAGGTAGTTGAGACTGGAACGCTTACAAACTTTAAAAAATAATTACACAAGTACTTCAACTATTATAACACTCCCATTTATGGGACAAGTGCAAGAAATGGGATCAGTGGAAGTCCTTGGCAGGTAGGATCAAGGAAAACCTTAAAGGTTTCTAGAGGTATACCAGGAATAAAAGAATGACTAGAGAAAGATCAGAGTCAATTAGGATAGTAGTGGGAAGTTATGCGTGGAGCCCAAGAAGATAGGGGAGGCACTACATGAATATTTTTCTTCAGTATTCACACAGGAAAAAGATAATGTTGTCAAGGAATACTAAGATACAGGCTACTAGACGAGACAGGATTGAAGTTGATAAGGAGGAGCTGTTAGTAATTCTGGAAAGTGTGAAAATAGATGTTTCCTGGGCTAGATGGGATTTATCCTAGGATTCTCTGGGAAGCCTGGGAGGAGACTACCAAACTTTTGGCTTTGATCTTTATGTCATCATTGTCTATAGGAATAGTGCCAGAAGACTGGAGGGTAGCAAATGTTGTTTCCTTGTTCAAGAAGGGGAGTCAAGACAACCCTGGTAATTATAGACCAGTGTGCCTTACTTTAGTTGTGGGTAAAATGTAGGAAACGATTATAAGAGATAGGATTTATACTCATCTAGTAAGGAATAAGTTGATTAAGGATAGTCAACACAGTTTTGTGAAGGGTAGGTCATGCCTCACAAACCTTATTGAGAAGGTGACCAAACAAGTGGATGAGGGTAAAGTGGTTGATGTGGTGTATATGGATTTCAGTAAGGTGTTTGCAGAATAGGCTATTGCAGAAAATATGGAGGGATGGGATTGAGGGTGATTTAGTGGCTTGAATCAAAAATTGGCTAGCTGAAAGAAGACAGAGGGTGGTGGTTCTTGGGACATGTTCATCCTGGAGTTCAGTTACTAGTGATGTACCACAAGGATCTGATTAGATTAGATTACATTAGATTAGATTAGATTACATTACAGTGTGGAAACAGGCCCTTCGGCCCAACAAGTCCACACCGACCCGCCGAAGCGAACCCACCCATACCCCTACATTTACCCCTTACCTAACACTACGGGCAATTTAGCATGGCCAATTCACCTGACCCTGCACATCTTTGGACTGTGGGAGGAGACCGGAGCACCCGGAGGAAACCCACGCAGACACGGGGAGAACGTGCAAACTCCACACAGTCAGTCGCCTGAGGCGGGAATTGAACCCGGGTCTCAGGCGCAGTGAGGCAGCAGTGCTAACCACTGTGCCACTGTGCCACCGTGCCGCCCTCTGTTTGAGGACCATTGCCATTTGTCATTTTTATAAATGACCTAGATGTGGGCATAGAAGGATGGGTTAGTAAATTTGCAGATACCACAAAGGTCAGTGGAGTTGTGGATACTGCAGAAGGATGTTGTAGGACAGAGGGACATAGGAGAAAGTGAGGTCTGCAGATGCTGGAGATCAGAGCTGAAAATGTGTTGCTGGAAAAGTGCAGCAGGTCAGGCAGCATCCAGGGAACAGGAGAATCGACGTTTCGGGCATAAGCCCTTCTTCAGGAAAGAATACTATGCCTGAAGAAGGGCTTATGCCCGAAACGTCAATTCTCCTGTTCCCTGGATGCTGCCTGACCTGCTGCGCTTCTCCAGCAACACATTTTCAGCTACAGAGGGACATAGATAAGCTGCAGAGCTGGACTGAGAGGTGGCAAATGGAGTTTAATGCGGAAAAGTGTGAGGTGATTCACTTTGGAAGGAGCAACAGGAATGCAGAGTACTGGGGTAATGGTAAGATTCTTGGTAGCGCAGATGAGCAGAGAGATCTCGGTGTCCATGTACACAGATCCCTGAAAGTGGTCATCAAGGTTGATAGGGTTGTTAAGAAGGCATACAGTGTGTTAGTTTTTATTGGTAGAGGGATTGAGTTTCAGATCCACGAGGTCATGCTGTAGCTGTACAAAACTCTGGCGTAGCCACACTTAGAGTATTGCGTACAGTTCTGGTCACCGCATTATAGGAAGGATGTGGAAGCTTTGGAAAGGGTTCAGAGGAGATTTACTGGCTTGTTGCCTGGTATTGGGGGCGGGTGGGGCAGGTCTTATGAGGAAAGGCTGAGGGACTTGAGGCTGTTTTCGTTTAGAGAGAAGAAGATTGAGAGATGACGTAATTGAGACATATAAGATAATCAGAACGTTAGTCAGGGTGGAGAGTGAGAGCCTTTTTCTTAGGACGGTGATGGCTAGCACAAGGGGACATAGCTTTAAATTGAGGGATGATAGATGTAAGACAGGTGTCAAAAGTAGTTTCATTTCTCAGGGAGTCATAGGGGCCTGTAACGCTCTACCTGCAACTGTAGTAGACTCACCAATTTTAAGGGCATTTAAATGGTCACTGGATAAACATATGGATGAAAATGGAATAGTGTAGATTAGATGGGCTTCAGATTGGTTCCACAGATTGGTGCAACATTGAGGGCTAAAGGGCCTGTACTACACTGTTATGTTCTAGGTTTTATCTGCATCCTTACTGGTAGTTACGTTGGTGCAGACTCAATGGGCCTTTTCTGTGCTGTATGAATCTATAAACACAGGTTAGATACAGAGTGAAGGCACCTCTACACTGTCCCCATTAAACATTCCCAAGACAGGGGCAGCACTGGATTAGATACAGAGTAAAGCTCCTTTGACACTTTCCCCAATCCAACAGTCCTAATCTGTGACTGAGGGAACAAGGAGAGAGATTCAGAAGGCCATCCCAAACGTGTTTTCAGGGATGATGTGGTTGGTGGTGAAACCAGTTTCTAGACACTTTCCTGGGCTATTGTGAAGATGGATTTGAGTGTCCCAAATTGGAGGAGAAATTGCTATGGCCAGCTCCCCATCGCCATTTGCAGTCTGTGTCAGGTGACCAAAAGCAGAACCCCCCTCTCGGTCCTTTCCAGAGGGACCATCCCACTGTGACACCAACTATAAAGCTGCACATCACAAGTTTCCCAGTATTCTGTCTGCACTTCCAAAATGATGCTATGTTTTCCAGGTTGCATCAAATTCCATTCTCAGTATTCCACTCCACTTTCCCTCGTTGTCAGCACGGACAAGAATTTTCAAGAAACAGCTGAGCTTTCATATGGCCCCAACGCCTGCTCAAATCGACATCATCAATTACCAGCTTCAATACCCAACATTGAATTTGGAAAAGACACATTCATCAGCCACATCAAACATTAGAAACAAGCACTGAAGGGGGGGCCACTCTGTCAGAGGGTCAGCACTGAGGGAGCGCTGCACTGTCGGAGGGTCAGCACTGAGGGAGCGCTGCACTGTCGGAGGGTCAGCACTGAAGGAGGGCCAGCACCGAGGGAGGGCCAGCACCGAGGGAGGGCCAGCACCGAGGGAGGGCCAGCACCGAGGGAGAGTCAGTACTGAGAGATGGTTGAGAGTGGAGATTACTTGCTCTCTTTGGCCTTGGGATGTTGGGGGCTCAGGAGAAGAATTTTCAATAAAGAGAAGGGCTTTCATATGATCCCAATGCCTGCTCAAACCAACATCAACAATTACCAGCTCCAACAACCAACACACACACCGAACTTGGTAAAGACACAGTCACCAGCCACACCAAACTGTCACAAAGCTGGTCCTTTTTCTGATAAATACTGTTCCTTGGCTCAGGGAAACTCTGTCCTTGATTTTTTTCAGAGGGGTAATAAATCAGGCCGGGCTCCGCTCAGACTGGTTTGGTACAGAGATGAAAAGGATTTTGAGAGTCCTTTTGTTTATATGTAAACAGATGAGACCTCAAGTCAAAGTGGCCATGTTTTAGAAGGGACCTGTAGAATGAAAGGGGAGTAATCAGCTCTCTAGCTGAGCAGTTTAGTTCAGTCCAGAACTGGTTGGGAGTTCAATAGTGGGCTGTGTGGAAATTCTCTCTCCTGCCCTTCTAACTTCAACCTGTAAGCATCTGATCCATTTTTATACTGTGTTTAAAGGGGGTTTGCTTATTGGGACCGTTGTGTATATTCGGAACAGCTACTTAGTCTAGTTGGATAGATTGAGTTCTGTAGAGGTTCTTTATTCTGTTCTTCATGTTTCATTGTGTAATTCTGTGAATAAATTTTTTGTCTGTTTTAAACTTCGTAGTCAATGTCGCTAACTTAATCTGGGTAATTTTTACTGTACACTTAACAAAACAAATTGCAAAGTTATGGTGTGTGTGGGGATGGGCCTGCTTAAGAATGTTTTGAGTGGTCTGGCCTAGTGCACAACAAAACATTACAGCCAAGAACTGAGGGAGGGCCGCACTGTCATGTATCAAGGGCCATGAGTCCAACCAAGAGGGGCTCGGAGCTGGCAGTGAGTTTACAGAAACCCACTTGCATTTCCTGATGGAATTTTAAGAAATATTAATGATCATTAATAAATAATACTGTTGCTGGCATTTTGAAGATTGCTCCCCCTGCCCCACCCCAGGGATTTCTAAGAGGCTGCAGGTGAACACACCCACAGATAGCACCAACTTTAATTCTCACCACTGTCAGTAACCCAACGCCCTATGCACCCATACGCATCTCACACCCCATGCCCACCCAAGTGCCATCCTCACCCTTGCCCCATCCGCACACATGCTCCCCCCAACCTTCGCCCTCACCCAATGCCCACACAAGCGACCCCGTCACCCTCGCTCCATCCCCAGACACGCTCCCCCGTCACCATCGCCCCATCCGCACACATGCTCTCCCC
>NC_057715.1:119759440-119776398 GCF_004010195.1 Chiloscyllium plagiosum | reverse complement strand
AAAGCGCAGCAGGTCAGGCAGCATCCAAGGAGCAGGAGAATCGACGTTTCGGGCATAAGCCCTTCTTCAGGAATGGGGAAAGTTTGTCCAGCAGGCTAAGATAAAAGGTAGGGAAGAGGGACTTGGGGGAGGGGCGTCGGAAATGTGATAGGTGGAAAGAGGTCAAGGTGAGGGCCTCCGCGATCGCCGCCCAGACAACCGCCTCCGCGATCACCATGAAGACAATCGCCGGCAGATTCGCGACCTCTGCGGCTATGGGGAACAACTCTGTCTCCGCGGTCGCCGCAGCCACCTCCGCCCCCACTGACGTCACCAACCCACACGCCCACAACGCCGCATGTTAGGACTTAGACAGTCAATGAAAGGACCATGGGAAGTGTTATAGAAAAAAAGGAGATCTAGGGTACAGGTTCATAGCTACTTGAAAGTGGAGTCACAGGTAGACAGGGTGGTGAAGAAGGCTTTTGGCATGCTTGCTTTCATCAGTCAGAACATTGAGTACAGGAGTTGGGGCGTTTTGTTACAGCTGTACAAGATGTTGGTAAGGTCACCTTTGGGGTACTGCATGCAATTCTAGTCACCCTACTATCAATAGGATAATATTAAACTAGAAAGAAGCAGAAAAGATTGACGAGGATGCTACCTGAATTGGAAGGTTGGAGTTATAAGGAGAGGTTGGACAGGCTGGGGCTTTTTTCCATGAAGTGTACAAGACTGAGGGGTGACCTTACAGAGGTTTACAAAATCATGAGAAGCATAGATAAGGCGGATAGTGAATAGCTTTCCCCAGGGTAGGGGAGTCTAAAACTAGAGGGCATAGGTTTAAGATGAGAGGGGAGAGATCCAAGAGGGCATTTTTTTCACACAGAGGGTGTTGAGTGCCTGGAACGGGTTGCCTGAGGTGGTGAGTACAATGTTGTTATTTAAGAAACATTCAGACAGGTACGTGGATGGATAGGCATGGAGAAATAGGGACCCAACAGGAGCAAATAGGACGAGTTTATTGTGGAAACTGGGCACATGGGCAGGTTGGGCCAAAGGGCCTGTTTCCATGCTGTAGACCTCAATGACTCTATGATTCATACATCCTCACTCACACTGACACTTTCACACCTACACACTCTCAATCACATTTATGCACCCTCACTGACACCTTCACATTTACTCATTCTCACGCTAACGTACACCTACAACCTTCACATTGACACTCACATTTTCACCCTGAGATTCAGTTGAAACAAACCTTGCTGACCAGATTATTCTTGAAAGAATGAAAGGATAAAGTATAGAATGTCCCATGGGTTTCTCATTCTGATGTTCTGGCACCGTTGTCTCTGGAGTCTTGTCAGACACAGCATGCTCAGGAGATACAATATCAGTAAGTGTAGAATTAGATTCCCTACAGTGTGGAAACAGACCCTTCGGCCCAACAACTCCACACTGACCCTTCAAAGGGTCACCCATCTAGCCGCATTCCCCTACCCTATTATTATACATTTACCCCTGACTAATGCACCTAATCTACACATCCCTGTGGGGCAATTTAGCATGGCCAATTGACCTAACCTACACATATTTGGACTGTGGGAGGAAGAATGTACAAACTCCTCACTGACGGTCACCCAAGGCTGGAATCAAACCCGGGTCCCTGGCGCTGTGAGGCAGCAGTGCTAACCACTGAGCCACCATGCCGTTGTTACCAACGTTTCGTGAATTGGTCACACCGCAGGTTAGAATTGCTAAGGGAGAAAAGGATTGGGTGACCAAAAGGTAGAGAAAGAGCAGGAAGGCAGTGTAGGTGTTCCCTTCTGGTCATCTCCCTCCAAAACAGGTATACCATTTTGGATACTGTTGGGGGAGATGGCTCACCAGGGGAAGGCAGGAGTAATCAGGTTTATGGCACCGTGGCTGCTCTGCTGTACAGAAGGGCTGGAAAAAGAGTGGAAGGGCTATAGTCATAGGGATTCAATTGTAAGGGGAGTAGATAGGAGTACTGTGATCGAAAACGAGACTCCCAGATAGTATGTTGCCTCCCAGGTGCACGGGGAGGGATGTCTCAGGTCAACTGCAGAAAATTCTCAAGGGGGAGGGTTAACAGCCAATTGTTGTGGTGCATAGAGGCACCAATGATGTAGGTATAAAATGGGATGAGGTCCTCCACAAAGAATTTAGGGAGTTAGGAACCAAGTTAAAATGCAGGACCTCAGAAGTTGTAATCTCAAGATTGCTACCAGTGCTACATGCTAGTCAGAGTAGGAATGATAGAATAAGCAGGATGAATACTAGCTTGAGAGATGGTGCAGGAGGGAGGGATTCCGATTTTTGGAACATCGGGACTGGTTCTGGGGGAGGTGGGACTATTACAAATTAGCTTGTCTACACCTGGGACAGACTGGAACCAATGTCCTTGGGGATGCTTTTGCTAACGGTGTTGGGGAGGGTTTTAACTAATGTGGCAGGGGATGGGAACCAAATGAGGATGTTAGTGGACAGGAAGGAGGTAGTAACTAAAGTCTGTAAGAAACTAAATAATGAAGTCAGTGTGAGAAAGGGGAAGAGTAGGCAGGAAGCAGAGAATGAACACAAAAAGACTGGTGGTCTGAGGTGCATTTGTTTTAATGTGAGGCATACAGTAGGTAAATCAAATTAGATTAGATTACTTCCAGTGTGGGAACAGGCCTTTCGGCCCAACAAGTCCACGCCGACCCACTACCCACATTTATCCCTTCACCCAACACTACAGGCAATTTAGCATGGCCAATTCATCTAACCTGTACATTTTTGGACTGTGGGAGGAAACTGGAGCAAACCCACACAGACACGGGGAGAATGTGCAAACTCCACACAGTCAGTTGCCTGAGGCAGGAATTGAATCCGGGTCTCTAGCGCTGTGAGGCAGCAGTGCTAACCAACTGTGCCACCACTTGGGAATATGATGTTACTGCTATTACTGAGACTTGGTTGAGGGAAGGGCATGATTGGCAACTAAATATCCCAGGGTATCGATGCTTCAGGGGGGAATAGAGAGGGAGGTAAAAGGGGTGGAGGAGTTGCATGATTGGTCAGAGAGGATATCACAGCTGTGCTGTAGGAGGGCACTATGAAGGGCTCAAGCAGTGAGGCAACATGGGCAGAGCTCAGAAATGGGAAGGGTGCGGTAACAATTTTGGGGCTGTACTACAAGCCTCCTAACAGCAAATGTGAGATAGAGGTATACATATGTAAACAGTTTATGGAAAGTTGTAGGAGCAAAAGGGGTGGTGGTGATAGGAGATTTTAATTTTCCCAATGTTGACTGGGATTCACTTAGTGTTAGAGGTCTGGATGGAGCAGAATTTGTAAGGATAATCCAGGAGAGGTTTCTAGAACAGTATGTAAATAGACCAACTTGGGAAGGGGCCATACTGGACCTGGTGTTGGGAAATGAGCCCAGACAGGTGGTTGAAGTTTCAGTCCGGGATTACTTTGGGAATAGTGATCACAATTCTGTAAGTTTTAGAATATTCATGGACAAAGACAAGAGTGGTTCTGAAGGAAAAGTGCTAAACTGGGGGAAAGCCAACTATAGCAAAGTTTGGCAGGAGCTGGGAATGTAGATTGGGAGCAGCTGTTTGAAGGGAAATCCACATTCGATATGTGGGAGGCTTTTAAAGAGAGGTTGATTGGAGTTCAGGAGAGATATGTTCCTGTGAACATGAGGAATAGAAATGGCAAGATTAGGGAACCATTAGGATGCGAACATAAGGTCTAAGTGACTGAAAGCTTTGGAAAATATCGGGAATGCAGGCCCAATCTGCAACGAGGAATGAAGAGGGCTAAAAGGGGTCATGAGATTCCTTAGCTAGCAGAGTTACGGAAAACCCCAAAGCCTTTTATTCCAAGATAAGGAGCAAGCAGGAACTAGGCAAAGTGTTGGCCCACTCAAGGACAAAGGAGGAAAGTTATATATGGAGTCAGAAAAAATGGGTGAGATTCTTTTTTTTGCTTTTAACTATATTTTTATTAAAAAATAAAGTTCAAATTCAAAAAAAAATTCAAATTCTTTTGAATATTACAACTAATACAAAACCAAAATAATTCAAACCAGTTAAAAGACAAACCCACTAATTACATAAACAAATAACAAATAATAACTAATAACTAAGCTAAAAAAGGAAAATCTTAACAATAATAATAATGATAATAACCATAACACAGCTCAATGAAACAAAGCAATAGCCATCGATCATTGAGCGCATAAGTTTAAACATATTCATATGTGCGTAGTTCCTCCCCTCTGGATACCAGATTAATCACAAGGAATTGCCATGGCTATATAAAGACTCTTATTAATGTGGTGGACAAATCTGTACTCATAAGAAAATCCAAGGGGATGTGCTCCATGACCAGCTTACGCCAGTCCACCAGCCCCGGGGGATTTTCCGACACCCACCCCCAAGACCTTCTCTATTTCGCCTACCACAGCGCTCCAGTATGTCCGCATTCTGTGGCAGGACCAAAGACAATGAGTAAGCGTTTCCATGCTCACTTTACATTTAGGGTACATTGGAGAAGCTCCCACGTTAAATTTAGCAAAGCGTTCTGGGGACAAATGGACCCTGTGGAGAATCTTCAATTGCAAGGTGTGGGTCCTGTTGCAAATTGAGATCCTTCTTGCATTTTCCCAGATATCCTCCCAGATATCAGAAGAAATCTCAATGTCCAATACTTCGATGTCCAACCAAAGTGGGTGAGGGTCCCCCTGGGCCCAATCATTCACGTACGAAAGCAATGAGCTTAACTGATAGTTTCTGATATTCTGGGAGGCCCACTCCTTCCGGTCTGTAAGGAAACTGCAGTTTAGTCAATTTAATTAGGGTTGCTTGTGATACCAGATAAAGGAGCTGGACCAGCTTTTCAGTCTTCTAAATACATGCTTAGTAAAAAGCAGAGGAAGCATTTGCACAGAATACAGAATTGCAAGGATACAGCAGATGGAGGAGAATGTTCACTTTAATGAGGGCTATCCGACCTAACCAAGAGATTGGAACGCCTTCCATCTATGAAGGTCCTGCTTGATTCTGTTGAATAAGTGGGCAAAATTGGCTTTAAATAGCCAATCACAGACGGGAGTGATAAATATACCTAAGTAGAAAGCCTCCTGTGACCATCTAAAGGGAAATCGAGATCCGCCCTCAGGATCAGGCACTCTCGGGAGATCACCGATGGGCGTGTCTCTTATTTCGCAAAGTTGATCTTATAACCCGAGAAGCCCCCAAAAAGATTGATGCATTGTATCAGGTGTGGCACTGAGACTGTTGGGTTTGGTAAGAAGATAAGAACGTCATCCGCATACAGTGTAATCCTATGTGACTTTGTCCCCACTTCTGGAGCGGTTATATTGGGATCCCTGCATATTGCCTCGGCCAGCGGTTCAATCACCAGTGGTGAGAAGGGACAGCCTTGTCGACTGCCCCTACAAATATTGAAATTGCTTGACTGCACACCATTGGTGAGGACTGCAGCAAGAGGGTCACTATACAAAACCTCCACCCACCTGATGAAGGTCTCTCCCAGGCCAAACCACTTCAAAGTATGAAAAAGATATGGCCACTCGACCCTGTCAAATGCATTTTCCACATCTAAGGAGATCACTAATCCCTGTACCAATTGTGTTGACTTGGATCATGTTATCTCCTGACATTAGCCATCAATCTGCAACCTTTTATGAACCCTGTCTGATCCTCTATCTTGATGGAGGGCAGTACAGTTACTATCCTTCATGGCAGAGTCTTGGATAGGATTTTCAGTCAATATTCAGGAGTGAAATGGGCATATAGGAAGTACAATCCTCCGGGCCTTCTCTTTTTTAAGGATGAGAGAAATGTTCACCTCTCCTCGAGATGGTGGGAGGAGGCCATGACTATGTGAGTCATTAAACATAATAAGCATCGGCCCTGACAATATACTTATAAATTCCTCATACAACTCACTGGGAAGCCTGTCAGGACCGGCGCCTTCCCATCCTGGAGCTGCCTCACAGCCTCCTGCACCTCTTGCTCTGACAACGGGGCATTGAGGAGAGACTCTTGTTCAGGTGTCACTCCCGGAAGGTCCACATTCTTAAAAAAAGACTCCATCCTAACCCGCCCACTCTCACAGCTTTCAGATTGGTATAGTTCAGAGTAAAACTTCCAGAATGCTGCATTAATCCTTTTAGAATCATGGTTTAAATTTCCAGTGTCCCCCCTGATCGAAATAATGACTTGGGGGGCACTCCTTTTCCTTGCAAGGTACACGAGGTACTTGTCCCCATGTTCAAACAGCCTTTGTCTTGCAAATGTAAGCTCCCCCTTTGCTGTCCATGTGAGCATAGAGTTCAGCATTGCCTGATGCACTGTGATCCTCTGCAGTTTAACCAGCGAGGGCCTGTCAAAGTTTGCCTTTTCAGCTACTTTCAGACGCATCTCGAGCAAGCATTGCTGCTCACCCATCTGCCACTTCTTACTGGCTGGAGAGGAAATAACCAACCCCCTGGCATAGGCTTTAGCTGTTTCCCAGAGAATGGATGGGTTATTGGCTGAGTCTGAATTAATGTCTAAAAAAGCCCTGAACTCAGTAGAAAATAATTCAGTAAACTTGCTATCCTTGAGGATCAAGGGGTCCAGTTGGCAGTGCCTCAAGCCTACCACCGTATCCTTATTCTTGACCATTAAATACACTAGCTGAAAATGTGTTGCTGGAAAAGCGCAGCAGGTCAGGCAGCATCCAGGGAACAGGAGAATCGACGTTTCAGGCATAAGCCCTTCTTCAGGAATGCCCGAAACGTCGATTCTCCTGTTCCCTGGATGTTGCCTGACCTGCTGCGCTTTTCCAGCAACACATTTTCAGCTCTGATCTCCAGCATCTGCAGACCTCACTTTCTCCTCATTAAATACACTAGGGCTTGATCGGAAATAGTGACCTTGCCAGTTGTACATGACTCCACCGAGCCCAGATGTGCTGCGGGGATCAGAAAAAGGTCAATCCTGGTATGGCATTTATATGGGTTTGAAAAGAATGTGAAGTCCCTGCCAGTGGGGTGAAGGTGCCTCCAAACACCTACCAACCCCAATTCAGCACACAAATCCCTTAATTGCTTAGATCGTAAAGAAGATATCGGAGGGCCTTTGGGCAATCTGTCTACCATAGTGAATATGAGACAGTTGAAATCCCCACCTACGATAATATGTTGAGATACAAAGTTAACCAGTCTAGAAAGTGTGTCTGTCAAAAGTTTAAGGGGGTGGGCCGGGGGAACAGTAAACATTTAAGATCCTGTATTCTTCCCCATGTACCAGAGCTTTAAGGATTACAAATCTCCTGTGTGTATTTAATACACTCTAATAACTTAAATGGGAGATTCTTTCTAACTAGAATGGCCATCCCTCTACTCCTCGTATTGAAAGGTGAAAAATAAACCTGGTCATAGCCATTCTGTTGCAGTTTCAAATGCTCTGCATCATCCAAGTGTGTTTCTTGTAATAAGGCAACATCCACCCTCTGCCTTTTAAGGCTGGAAAGTACCTTCCTCCTCTTGCCAGCGAGTGACTCCCCTTAATATTCCAGGAGCACCACTTAAACACATCCCTAGCCATAATGTTCTATAGCACCATTTAGACTCCAGAGAGGAAGAATCCAAACTATAGATAGCTGAGCTTTAATGCAAAAAAAATTCACAAATCCCAAAAACTACAGACTAAAATAACTACAGCCAACAAATCTACAAAACTTACAAAAACTATATATAGCAAAAACAGAAAAACAAAAAATCGCCCAAGGCACTGATTGGAGGAATTACTCCCCATTCAAAGGGGGTACCTACACATCCTACCCACCATCCCAACCACCCCCTCAACTCCTACCAGCTAGGGTCGCACCACATACACCCACCACCCGGTAGAAAAAAGAAAACACCAAGAGCAAGGTTAGTACTATAGACAAGTAAAACAAATATGTCACCCATCCCTTCACATAACTTAGAGATTAAAGATAAATACTCTCCCCATCCCGGACATCATTTCACATAACTTATTACCAGAATGGAGACTCCACCAAGTCATTTTTAAAGAACAAACCCGAACAGCTCTGTCCTCTACACCTACTCGGCCGTTCGACTTAAGTCAGCGTGTCCAAAAGGTTCTTCACTTTCTCTGGTGAGTCGAACAAATGTATGGATCCATTATGATTGAGCCAAAGCACTGCTGAATATCTAAAAGAATACTGGATCCCAAGCTCACTCAATCTCTTCTTGACGCCATCGTAGGACTTCCTTTTCCAGATCACTGCTGCCGAAAAGTCCTGAAAGAACATGACCCTGGAGCCCCCACACACCAATGCCCTCGGGTCCCTGCCTGGGCTCTGGAAGCTTCCATGACCCTCTGCTTGTCTTTATAATGATGGAACCTCACCAGGACAGTGTGTGGATGCTGATCCGCACCTGGCTTTTGTGCCACGGTCCAGTGGGCTCTTTCAATTTTTATCCTTCCCTTCTCAACCTCCAAACCAAGGAATTCAATGAACCACTTACCAAAGAGCTCCACCAGCCGTTCACCTTCTGCCCCTCTAGTGTGCCAACAATTGCAGGTTCTTTCTTCTGCCCCTGTTTTCGAGATCATCTACCAGATTCAACAGACCCCGGACCTGTGTTTCCAGGGCTTCGATCCAGCTCTTGGAGGAGTCAGTCTCTGCCTCTACCCCTGCTATGCCGACCAGATATCCCAACCCAATCTAGTCCCACCTGCCAGCACCTGGCCCATATCCCTCCAAACCTTTCCTATTCATAAACCCATCCAAATGCCTCTTAAATGTTGCAATTGTACCAGCCTCGACCACTTCCTCTGGCAGCTCATTCCATACACGTACCATCCTCTGCATGAAAACATTGCCGCTAAGATCCCTTTTATATCTTTCCCCTCTCACCCTAAACCTATGCCCTCTAGTTCTGGACTCCCCGACCCCAGGGAAAAGACTGTGTCTATTCATCCTATCCATGCCCTTCATAATTTTGTAAATCTCTGTAAGGTCACCCCTCAGCCTCCGACGCTCCAGGGAAAACAGCCCCAGTCTGTTCAACCTCTCCCTATAGCTCAAATCCTCCAACCCTGGCAACATCCTTGTAAATATTTTCTGAACCCTTTCAAGTTTCACAACATCTTACAATAGCAGGGAGACCAGAATTGCACGCAATATTCCAAAAGTGGCCTAACCAATGTCCTGTTCAGCCACAGCATGACCTCCCAACTCCTGTACTCAGTACTCTGACCAATAAAGGAAAGCTTAACAAACGCCTTCTTCATTATCCTATCTACTTGCGGAAGAGGAGATAGACAGGATATTTCCTTCCAGCTAGGAGCTGGTTCAGACCAGTCAGAGCTCACAGTCTCACAGCTCTGAAGACATGTCAGCCTCAGGACATGAAGGGAAATGTGCATCTTCACTGAGAGAAGACCAAACCAAGGAGTCCAGTCAAACAGAGAGGCCTCAGGAAAGATTTGAATTTGCTGCAGGATATTGGGAGCTGGGCAAGTATCATTGCTTTTGTTCCTGTGACTGTCAGTCAATAGAACGAGCAGGAAAATAACCGCCAAATGGTTCTTACTTCAGTGAAGCTGGAGAGAATGCAGATGCCAGGATTATTCTCTGTAGAACAGGGAAGGTTAAGAGGAGATTTAATTCGGATATCCAATTGGTGAGGGGTTTGGATCAAGTAAAGGAAGAACTATTTCCAGTGGCAAGAGATTTGGAGAGATGTAAAATAATCCAGAAGCGGACCATCGCTAGTCTGGCTTCAGCTGGAGCACTGTGTCTAGTTATGGGTTTTGTGGTTTAGGAAGAATGTGGAGGGAACACAGAAAGCTGCCTTGGCTGGAGAAAAGCCTGTGAGAGACAAGCTGACTAGTTGATCCTTCCCATTTCCAAAAAAGAAATTCCTCAACAGCAGATCAGGGTGAAAGGTATTTACTTGTTTGGAGAGTGATTGAAGGAACACCTCAAGATTGTATTTCCTGAGCAAACTGTATCTGCAAGACTTCAAAAAGTATGTGTGCCAGAGCAGCAGATTCCAGAACATTCCACACTTTATGCTTTTGCCCTCAAGAATAATCCACTGACTCTGTGTGAGCCTATTAGTGTCTCTTCATTGAATACAATTTATTTAGACAATAAACTATGTTAATAGAGGAGCCTGGCTAATTAATCTTGCTGTTTAAACCTTGAGACAGGGAATTATAGAACTGGCCACCTTGATAACTGGGAACAATATTTTTATTTGATGTAGCAGCTCATGGCACAGTGGGATCAGAGTAAGCCACTCCCTCAGTCAGAACAACCTGATCAACAACAAATGGTCGAAATGCCCCGAGGAAGGGCAGCGAAATAGAACAGGTGGAGGTGCTCTTGCAGATAGGCAGCACAGGCACTGTGGGACAAGTGGTCACCTTCTGTGTAACCAATTCCTTGGTTCAATGATTCAGTTTTAAGGAAGTCAAGGATAAGGACCAGAAAGGGAAGTTTTTTTTGACATGGTAGACTGTGATTTAGGGCACACTGTCTGAGTGGGCGATGGATGGAAATTCACTCAGAACTTTCAATCAGGAATCAGAGAAACCGTGGAAAACAGAAATATTACAGAGGCAATGTGATACGACAGAGTAATTTGACAGGACACGTCCCTGTGGGTGTGGATGAAAGAAAGTGCAGATATTGTTCAATTCAACACCTATCAGCTCCAGTTTCAAAGGCTGGTTTATTTTAGGTGACTTTTCATTATAAATTCAACATTTACATTTCCAACAGGAACTGCCATTGGTGGGATGGTAGAATTCCATCATGACAATTTACATTAAAAATATTCTATTATGAATATGGTTATAACAGGAAAATGATGGATGGATGTGTGAGATATCATGCTCAAATGAAGATGTTTCACTTTAACACACGAGATTCCTGACTGTGGATTAATCCCAGTTATTCAATACAGAAACGTACCAGTGCAGTCCCTCTGCAAAATCATTGGTGAAGCCCTCAGCAAATCCTTTGTTATTCGATCAGTTTGAGGTGACTGGCTGGGGAGGTGAATGAGGATATAGTCCCTACATTCCTGATGAAGGACTTATGCCCAAAATGTCAATTCTTCTGCTCCTCGGATGCTGCCTGACCTGCTGTGCTTTTCCAGCACCACTCTCTCGACTCTGATCTCCAGCATCTGCAGTGCTCACTTTCTCCCTTTAATCCCTATGGACTTAACATCAGTAAAGAATCGACTCAGTCTCTGAGTTTGGAGACACCAGCAGCCATCGTGTTCTAGAAATAGACTCTCCACATCCCAATATGATATTTTCAAATGTAATATGTTACACAATTCACTCCACATTCGCTGAACTGTCAAAAACATTGTACATCTTAATCTTTCATAAATACCAATTTTCCATCAATGGGAGGATGGTGATTGGATGAGTTATCACTTCAAGGCAGAAATGGACAGATTCTTTATGACCAAGGGGATGAGAGATTCTCAGGAATATGTCAGAATGGAGAGTTCAGGTTAAAATGCAATCAGCCATGAATAATTATTGAATTATTGTTGAATGGATTATTATTGAATGGCAGAGTATGTTCAAAAGGCTGAGTGGTCTGCTCTTGTTCCTTATTGACTGGCTCCTCTTCAAATCATCTTCCTCTCAGCCAATCGATAAAAAGAGATCATCAACCCTCACTGCCAGTTCCCCACTCATTGACCCACTCGGACTTGAACAGATTTCTAAATTTCCTGCTACATTTGTCTGTTTCCAGCTCTCACCTCAATCACTGAATGATGGACACTCTCTATCGGTCACTCCTGGAACTACAGACCTTTGACCCTCTCTGATCCCTTACACATGGAGGACACTCAATGAAACTCCATCTATTTGTTGATGGATGGTTGATGAAGCCAGTGTATGCTGCATTTCTGCTCAGGCCATTGGCAGAACAGCAGAGGTGCTAACTCCCATGTACCCCTTCTCCCCCCAACCCCCCGTATCACTCAGGGGTTAAGATGCCTCATTCCCATCGTCTGTTTTTGGCACCATAGTGGCATTTGATGGATTTTTGTGTTTAGTTGTTTTGCTGTCACTGAAACGTTTAAAAAAGTTTGCCAAGGGGTTAGTGCCATAAGTGGGGCTTTCTGGCACCTCTTTTCTCACTCTCCCGTCTGTGGCAGACTCCTGCATTGATGCTTTGCTGTTTTTTTTGCTGAAGAAACTGGAAAGCTTCCAAGTTTGGGACTGTTCAGCCTTTGCCTCATCCTTCTGGGTTGGCTTGTTGACTGTGGTAGGCTTCACCGATTTGGGTGCAATGGGGATAGAGAATTTCCTGACAGCTGGGGAAGATGGTACCTTGTCTGCAGAG
This sequence comes from Chiloscyllium plagiosum, assembly GCF_004010195.1. Taxonomy (NCBI): domain Eukaryota; kingdom Metazoa; phylum Chordata; class Chondrichthyes; order Orectolobiformes; family Hemiscylliidae; genus Chiloscyllium; species Chiloscyllium plagiosum. The sequence continues at coordinate 119,763,990 of NC_057715.1, read as the reverse complement.
AAACCACGAGTGAGGGAGCGTTTCCTGGCTGCAGGTCTAGGCTTGTCTCCAGAGAAACTGTGGGAGAAATCTTTCCGGAAGACCCTGGCTGAGGAGGCTGATGGATACTGAGCTTTGGCAGGGGGGTTTGAAGGCAATGATTTCTGCTCTTGTTCAGAATCAGGAGAATTCCCAGCAAGAGGGAATGGAGTCAGATTGTACTGCGAGGGAGCTGCTCCAGGATCAGGGACACAGCTCATGGTAGAACCTCCTGCCCTGGTTCCTGACTCCATATCCATTCCCATCGGAAAACCTCCAGAGAGGGAAAGCGGCGGACTACCCGACTGCTGGGCTGCTGCTGGGACTAGGCTGCCCGGCTGCTGGGCTGCTGCTGGAACTTGGCTGCCAGGCTGTTGGACTGCTGCTGGGACTTGGTTGCCAGGCTGCTGGATCGCTGCTGGGACCAGGCTGCCAGGCTGCTGGGCTGCTGCTGGGACTGGACTGCCCGGCTGCTGGACTGCTGCTGGGACTTGGCTGCCAAGCTGCTGGGCTGCTGCTGGAACTTGGCTGCTAGGCTTCTGGGCTGCTGCTGGGACTGAGCTGCCAAGCTGCTGGGCTGCTGTTGGGATCATGCTCCCATGCTCTTGGTTTACTGCTGGGACCAGGCTGCCCGGCTGCTGGGCTGCTGCTGGGACTTGGCTGCCTGGCTGCTGGGCTGCTGCTGGGACTGGGCTGCCCAGCTGCTGGGTTGCTGCTGGGACTGGGCTGCCCGGCTGCTGGGCTGCTGGTGGGACTGGGCTGCTCGGCTGCTGGGCTGCTGCTGGGACCAGACTGCCAGAATGTTCCGACTCCCCAAGAGCAGGGACTTCTGCCAGCCCAGACCCTGCTGTCCCAGGCCTGGATGCCCCAGATCCCAGCAGCCCCTCCTCCTGCTCCCGACCCACCTCAGCATGCCCATTAGTCTGGGTAGTGCTGCCCTTCATTAACTCATTGCATTCCTCCGAGATCCGTAAGGTCTGGGCAAATTTGCACTGTTTGTGCCGCTGCCCAGAATTCCCTGCTCCAACCTGGAAACTGAGCAGCTTCTTAGAAACTTCCCTCAGCATCTGAGCATCATCACGGGTCAGGGAGCCATTCCCTGAATCACTTTGTTCACTTCTTGCCCGAATTTGCTTCAGTGACTGGCTCCTGGGGATCGGGCCTTCTCGCTGTCGGCTGCTCTTCAGTCGGAATGAGTTCTGGTTGCTACGCAATAGTGACTCCAGATCTCCACCTCCTAGATCCTTCTCCATGTGAGAGCAGCTCGCAATCGAGATCCGCTTAGCTTTCTTCTCCTCCTTCTCCCTCTCTCGACGTTTCCTCTCCAACAGAGCACGTTGTTTGTTCTCCTGCCAAGACAGAGAGAGAGCAGCTGAGAGAGAGTATGAGAGAAAGACCAAGTAACAGAGGGAGTGAGAGACATAAAGAGAGTAGATCATAGAGAGAGTGTAAGAAGGAGAGACACAGAGAGAGAGAGAGCACGATGTCTCTGCTGAAGGGACACAATTCAGAAGGGTCATCCCAATCATCTCAATCTTAAACCAATGGCATTGTCCCACACTGGGTCAACCTGGTGAAGCCACCAAACAGGACTACTTGCATTCTCAACAGCACTGGGGGAGGGGAGGCATGGTGGCTCAGTAATTAGCACTGCTGCCTTACAATGTGGGCATCTGGGTTCAATTCCACCCTTGGGCGACTGTGAGGGTTTCCACCGGGTGCTCTGGTTTCCTCCCATGTTCCAAAGATGTGCAAGTTCGGGTGGATTAACCATGCTAAATTGTCCATAGTGTTCAAGGAATATGTGGTTCATCATGGGAAATAATACGGTAGGGGAATGGGTCAGTGTGGACTTATTGGTCAAATGGCCTATTTCCATACTGTAGAGATTCTATTCTATGGTGATGATGATGTTTAAGTTAGATGGATTGGCCATGGGAAATTCAGGGTTACAGAGATTGGGTAGGGGCGTGGATCTGGGTGGGATACTCTTCGGAGGGTCAGTGTGGACTCGATGGACTGAATGGCCTGCTTCCACGCTGTGGGGGATCTATGATATAAGCAGCAAGTGATAGACAGAGCTAAGTGATCCCACAACCAACAGATCAGATCTAAACTCTGCAGTCCTGCCATATCCAGTCATGAATTAAACAACTCGCTGAAGAAAGGCAGAAGTCACATGACCCCAGGTTATAGTCCAACAAGTTTATTTGAAATCACAAGCTTTTGGAGCACTGCTCCTTCATCAGGTGAACCTGTTGGACTGTAATCTGGGATGGTGTGACTCCTGACCTTGTCCATCCCAGTCCAACACCGGTAGCTCCACATCCTAACTCAATGATGGAGGAGCCCAGCACATCAGGGCAAAAGGCTGAAGCAATCTTCAGAAGTGCTGAGTGGATGATCCATCTCAGCCTCATCCAGTGGTCCCCAGTATCACAGACACCAGTCTTCAGCCAATTCAATTCACTCCACGTGATTTTTGTTTAGAAGTATGAGGGGATCTCATAGAAACCTATAAATAGGACTGGACAGTGTGGAAGCAGGAAGGATGTTCCCAATGGTGGGGCAGTCCAGAGCCTGGGATTGCAGTTTAAGGATAACATTGAATATTTGAAGGAGTTCATACAGCACAGAAACAGACTCTTTGGTCTAACTTGTCAATGCTGACCAGGTTTCCTAAACTAAGCCTATCTTCCTGATGAAGGGCTCTGGCCTGAAACATCAATTTTCCTGCTCCTCGGATGCTGCCTGACCTGCTGTGCTTTTTCAGCACCACTCTAATCTAGACTCTGATCTCCAGCATCTGCAGATCTCACTGTCTTCTAGTCCTATCTTCCAGATATAGAGGCCCATATCCCTCTATACCTTTCCTATTCATGTACATGTCTTTTAAATGTTGTAACTGTACCTGCATCCACCACCTCCTCTCAACTCATTCCACACACAAACCACTCTGTGTAAAAAGGTTGCCCCTCATGTCCCGCATAAAACTTTCTCCTCTCACATTCAAATTATGCCCCCTAGTTTTGAACTCCCCTTCCCAAGAGAAAAGACCTTTGCTATTCACCTTATCCGTACTCCTGATAATTTTTACAAACCTCTATAACCTCAACCTCCTGCGTTCTAGTGAAAAACTAGCCTATTCAGACTCTCCATTTAACTCAAACCCTCCAGTCCTGGTAACATCCTAATAAATCTTTTCTGAACTCTCCCTGATTTAATAGTATCATTCCTGTAGCAGGGCAACCAGAACTGTAGATAGTGCTCCAGAAAAGGCTTCACTAAAGTCCTGTACAACTGCTCCATGACATCCCAATTCAAAGGTCTGAGCACTGAAGGCAAGCATGCTACAAGCCTTCTTACCTACTCTGTCCACCTGTGATGCAACTTTCAAAGAATCATGTACCTGACCCCCTATTAAATGGCAGAGCAAGAAAGGCCAAGTGGCCAACTCCTGTTCCTGTTTTCTGTGTTTCTACATAAAGGAATGGTTAGAGACACTGGATAGTACAAAGGCAGTGGGCCCTGATAACATTCCGGCAATAGGACCGAAGACTTGTGCTCCAGAACTTGCCGCTCCCCTAGCCAAGTGTTTCGGTACAGCTATAACACTAACATCTAATCTGGAAAATTGCCCAGGTATGTCCCATAAAAACAGGACAAATCCAATCCAGCTAGTTACTGCCCCATCAGTCTACTCTCGATCATCAGTAAAGTGATGGAAGGTCTCATCAAGCAGCACCTGCTCAGCAATAACCTGCTCAGTGACACCCAGTTTGGGTTCTGCCTGGGCCTTCAGCTCCTGACCTCAGTATAGCCTTGGCTCTCCTTCCACTCGAACAGCTGTGTGTTTTCAGAAGGTCAGGAGCTTTTGACCCTCTCTTCGCGAAAGGTGGTGGAACCAGAGTCCTTGAAGATTTTGAAGGCAGATGCAGAGAGATTCTTGTTGATCAAGAGGTGTAAGGTATGTGGGAATGGGGATTTGAGATTACAATCAGATCAGCCACGATCTTATTGAATGATGGAGCCACCTCGAGAAGCTGAATAGCCTCCTCCTGCTCCCACCGGGAAATGTGACGAGTATGGTTTGGTCTTTATTGGTTAGCATAGACATTGTGGGCCAAAGGGCCTGTTTCTGTGCTGCATGACTCTATGATTCATAGATTTGTATGTATGTGGATTTCCAGAAGATGTCTGATACTGTGGTACTTGACAGACTGACGTGGATAAGATGTAAGCCATGGAATAAAAGGGACAGGGGCAATGTGGGCAGAAATGTTGCAGGTTCCAGGATTTAAATGTTTTAGTAGGGTCAGAGGTGGGGGTAAAAGAGGGGGAGGTGTGGCATTGCTTGTCAAAGATAGTATTACAGTGGTGGAAAGGACGATGGATGAAGACTCGCCATCTGAGGTAGTTTGGGCTGAGGTTAGGAATAGGAAAGGTGAGGTCACCCTGTAAGGAGTCTTTTACAGGCCTCCTAATAGTCCTAGAAACGTAGAAGAAACGATTGCGAGGATGATTCAAGAGAA
>NC_057715.1:119750650-119757424 GCF_004010195.1 Chiloscyllium plagiosum | reverse complement strand
GTATATGGCGTACTGGCTTTTATTGGTAGAGGAATTGAGTTCTGGAGTCCTGAGGTCATGATGCAGTTGTATAAGACTCTGGTGCGGCCGCATCTGGAATATTGTGTGCAGTTTTGGTCGCCATACTATAGGAAGGATGTGGTGGCACTGGAACGGGTGCAGAGGAGGTTTACCAGGATGTTGCCTGGTATGGAAGGAAGATCGTATGAGGAAAGACTGAGACACTTGGGGCTGTTTTCATTAGAGAAAAGAAGGTTTGGGGTGACTTGATTGAGGTGTACAAGATGATTAGGGGGTTAGATAGGGTTGACAGTGTGAACCTTTTCCCGCGTATGGAGTCGGGTATTACAAGGGGGCATAGCTTTAAATTAAGGGGGGGTAGATATAGGACTGAAGTTAGGGGTAGGTTCTTCACTCAGCGAGTCGTAAGTTCATGGAATGCCCTGCCAGTAGCAGTGGTGGACTCTCCCTCTTTATGGGCATTTAAGCGGGCATTGGATAGGTATATGGAGGATAGTGGGTTAGTATAGGTTAGGTGGGCTTGGATTGGCGCAACATCGAGGGCCAAAGGGCCTGTACTGCGCTGTATTCTTCTATGTTCTATGTTCTATGTTCTAAAACTGTCCGAAGAGCAAGTATAGAGTAATGGTCATTGGATATTGTTCAGGCTGGAGGAGGGGTTGGAATGGAGCTCCCCAGGGGTCAGTTTTGAGGCACTTGTGTTTTCTGATATATGTTAATTATATGGCTCTGATGCACAGGAGTCAGTTACAAAGTTTGAAGGGGAAACTTGCAAACTGTTCCATTTCTGCAGCAGAAGCAGTGATAGTGAGGACCAGGGGGCTGCCAGGAAGGTAAATTAATCCCATAAAAACGTACCTCGTGAATATGCGGAGCGCACACTGAGCAGACACTGGGCGGTTGAATCAGTGAGGTAATATATTTGGGTGGTTTTATAACCTGAAACACTACTTGGGTAATGTCTCCCATCCTCCTCCTCTAATCAAAAAATATGTTCTGTAAGGTTTGGTAAGATTACTGGTTTTTATACCAACAGTCTCTTTGGGAATTCAGTGGGAATGATGGTTAGAGCAGTTTGAATGTTCCTCCTGCAGAATGTGGGAGGTAAGGGTCGCCTCTAGCGTCCCCACTGACTTAATCTGCAGGAAGTGCACCCAACTCCAGCTCCTCGAAAACCGCGTTAGTGAACTGGAGCTGGAGCTGGATGAACTTCGGATCATTTAGGAGGTGGAGGGGGTTATTGAGAGGAGTTACAGGGAGGTAATCACACCTCAGGTAAAAGAAGAAGGTAGATACATTACAGTCAGGGGACGGAAAGGGAACCGGCAGGCAGTGCAGGGATCCCCTGTGGCCGTTGTGGCAGAGCATTAGCCATTGGGGACTCCATAGTTAGGGGGACAGACTCATGGTTTTGTGGGAACGGGAGAGACTCATGGTAGGTGCATGGCCTCCCAGGTGCCAGGATCTGCGATGTCTCTGATGGTGTTTTCAGGGTCCTTTGAGGCGGGGGGGGGGGTGCAACCCCCAAGTCTGGCCCACATAGGTAGGAAAAGGGATGGGGTCTAAGGCAGAAATTCAGGGAGTTGAACATGTGGCTCCAGGGTTGGTGCAGGTGGGAGGGTTCAGGTACCTGGATAATTGGGGCTCCTCCTTGGGTAGGTGGCACCTTTACAAACAGGATGGTCTACACCTGAACCAGAGGGGTACCAATATCTGAGGGGGGAAATTTGCTCATGCTCTTCGGGTGGGTTTAAAGCAATTTAGTGGGGGGTGGGAACCTGAATTGTAGCTCCAGTGTACAGGAGGTTGAGAGTAGTGAGGTCATGAATAAGGATTTAAGGTCGCAAGAGGGCACCGGCAAGCAGGAAGGTGGTTTGAAATGTGTCTACTTCAACGCTAGGAGCATCCGGAATAAGGTGTGTGAACTTGCAGCATGGGTTGGTACCTGGGACTTCAATGTTGTGGCCATTTCGGAGACATGGATAGAGCAGGGACAGGAACAGTTGTTGCAGGTTCCAGGGTTTAGATGTTTCATTAAGAAGGTGAAGATGGTAAAGAGGGGGAAGTGTGGCATTGTTAGTCAAGGACATTATTACGGTGGCAGAAAGGATGTTTGATGAGGACTCATCTACTGAGGTAGTAATGGTCTGAGGTTAGAAACAGGAAAGGAGAGGTTACCCTGTTGGGAGTTTTCTATAGGCCTCAAAGACGTTCCAGAGATGTAAGGGAAAGGAAAGCACCAACTCCATACACCATGCCTTGTTATCATATGTCAAAAACTGTGGTGCTGGAAAAGCACAGCAGGTCAGGCAGCAGCCGAGTAGGGCAATCGACATTTCGGGCAAAAGCCCTTCATCAGGATTCATTCCTAATAAAGGGCTTTTGCCCGAAACATCGATTCTCCTGCTCCTGAGAAGCTGCCTGACCTGCAGTGCTTTTCCAGCAGCATGCTCTCGACAGTATGTAGACAGGCCAACAAGGGGCGAGGCCACATTTAGATTTTGTACTGGGTAATGAACCCGGACAGGTGTTAGATTTGGAGGTAGGTGAGCTCTTTGGTGATAGTGACCACAATTCTGTTATGTTTACTTTAGCAATGGAAAGAGATAGGTCTCTACTGCAGGGCAAGAGTTATAGCTGGGGGAAAGGCACATACGATGTGATTAGGCAAGATTTAGAATGCATAGGATGGAGAAGGAAACCGCAGAGGATGGGTACAATTGAAATGTGGAGCTTGCTTACGAAACAGCTATTGCGTGCCCATGGTAAGTATGTACCTGTCAGGCAGGGAGGAAGTGGTCGAGTGAGGGAGCCATAGTTGACTAAAGAAGTTGAAACTCTTGTCAAGAGGAAGAAGGAGGCTTATGTAAAGATGAGATGTGAAGGCTCAGTTAGAGCGCTTGAGAGTTACAAGTTAGCAGGAAGGACCTAAAGAGAGCTATGAAGAGCCAGGAGGGAACATGAGAAGTCTTTAGCAGGTAAGATCAAGAAAAACCCTAAAGCTTTCTATCGGTATGTCAGGAATAAAAGAATGACTAAAGATTAGGGCCTGTCAAGGACAGCAGGGGGAAGTTGTGCGTGGAGTCTGAAGAGGTAGAGGAAGCGCTAAATGAATATTTTTCTTCAGTATTCTCACAGGAAAAAGACAATGTTGACAAAGAGAATACTGAGATACAGGCTATAAGACTAGACGTGGATTGAGGTTCGTAAGGAGGAGGTTATAGAGTCATAGAGATGTACAGCACGGAAACAGACTCTTCGGTCCAACCTGTCCATGCCGACCAGATATCCCAAGCCAATGTAGTCCCACCTGCCAGCACCCAGCTCATATCCCTCCAAACCCTTCCTATTCATATACCCATCCAAATGCCTCTTAAATATTACAATTATACCAGCCTCCACCACTTCCTCTGGCAGCTCATTCCATACATGCACCACCCTCTGCGTGAAAAAGTTGCCCCTTAGGTCTCTTTATATATTTCCCCTCTCACCCTAAACCGGTCATCTAGTTCTAGACTCTCCCACTCCAGCGAAAAGACCTTGTCTATTTACCCTACCCATGCCCCTCATGATTTTATAAACCTCTATAAGGTCACCCTCAGCCTCCGACATCAAGGGAAAACAGCCCCAGCCTGGTCAGCCTTTCCCTATAGCTCAAATCCTCCTTGTAAATTTTTTCTGAACCCTTTCAAGTTTCACAACATCCTTCCGATAGGAAGGAGACCAGAATTGCACGCAATATTCCAACAGTGGCCTAACCAATGTCCTGTACAGCCACAACATGACCTCCCAACTCCTGTACTCAATACTCTGACAGATAAAGGAAAGCATAATCTGAGGTAACCTTCTTCGCTGTCCACTACACCTCCAATTTTGGTGTCACCTGCAAACTTACTAACTATACCTCTTATGCTCACATCCAAATCATTTATATAAATGACAAAAAGTAGTGGACCCAGCACCGATCCTTGTGGCACTCCACTGGTCACAGGCCTCCTGTCTGAAAATCAATCCTCCATCACCACCCTCTGTCTTCTACCTTTGAGCCAGTTCTGTATCCAAATGGCTAGTTCTTCTTGCATTCCATGAGATCTAACCTTGCTCATCAGTGTCCCATGGGGAACCTTGTCAAACGCCTTACTGAAGTCCATACAGATCACATCTACTGCTCTGCCCTCATCAATCCTCTTTGTTACTACTTCAAAAAACTCAATCAAGTTTGTGAGACATGATTTCCCACGCACACAGCGATGTTGACTATCCCTAATCAGTCCTTGCCTTTCAAATACATGTACATCCTGTCCCTCAGGATTTCCTCCAACAACTTGCCCACCACCGACGTCAGGCTAACTGGTCTATAGTTCATTCTGGCAAGTGTGCAAATAGATAAATCCCCTGGGCCTGATGAGATTTATCCTCGGATTCTTGGGAAGCTAGGGAGGAGATTGCGAACCTTTGGTTTTGAACTTTATGTCGTTATTGTCTACAGTAATAGTGCCTGAAGACTGGAGGGTAGCAAATCTTGTTCCCTTGTTTAAGAAAGGGAGTAGAGACAACCCTGGTAAATTTACACTTACTTCGGTTGTGGGTAAAGGTTTGGAAAGGGTTATAAGAGATAGGATTTATAATCATCTAGAGATGAATAAGTTGATTAGAGATCGTTAACATGGTTTTGTGAAGGGTAGGTCATGCCTCACAAACCTTATTGAGATCATTGAGAAGGTGACCAAACAGGTGGATGAGGGTGAACCTGTTGACGTGGTGTATATGGATTTCAGATAAGGTTCCCCACAGTAGGCTACTGCAGAAAATGCGGAGGCAGGGGATTGAGGGTGATTTAATGTTTGGATCAGAAATTGGCGAGCTGAAAGAAGACAGAGGGTGGTGTTTGATGGGAAATGTTCATCCTGGAACTCAGTTATTAGTGGTGTTCCACAAGGATCTGTTTTGGGGCCACTGCTGTTAGTCATTTTTATAAATGACCAGGATGAGTGCGTAGAAGGATGGTTAGTAAATTTGCGGATGACACTGAGGTCAGTAGAGTTGTGGATAGTGCCGAAGGATTTTGTGGGTTACAGAGGGACATAGATAAGCTGCAGAACTGGGCTGAGAGGTAGTAAATCGAGTTTAATGCAGAAAAGTGTGAAGTGATTCACTTTGGAAGGAGTAACAGGAATACAGAGAACTGGGCTAATGGTAAGATTCTTGGTAGTGTAGATGAGCAGAGAGATCTCGGTGTCCAGGTACACAGATCCCTGAAAGTTTTCACCCAGATTGATAGGGTTGTTAAGAAGGCATATGATGTGTCAGCATTTGTTGGTAGAGGGATTGAGTTTTGGAGCCATGAGGTCACGCTGCAGCTGTACAAAACTCTGGTGCGGCTGCACTTAAATTATTGTGTACAGTTCTGGTCATCGCATTATCGGAAGAATGTGGAAGCTTTGGAAAGAGCTCAGAGGAGATTTACTCAGATGTTGTCTGGTATGGAGGGAAGGTCTTATGAGGAAAGGCTGAAGGATTTGAGGATGTTTTAATTACAGAGAAGAAGGTTAAGAGGTGACTTAATAGAGACATGCAAGATGATCAGAGGATTAGATAGGGTGAAGAGTGAGATCCTTTTTCCTCAGATGGTGATGACTAGCACGAGGGGACATAGCTTTAAATTGAGGGGTGATAGATATAGGACAGATGTCAGAGGTAGGTTCTTTACTCAGAGAGTAGTAGGGAGATGGAACACACTGTCTGTAACAGTAGTAGACTCACCAACTTTAAGGGCATTTAAATGGTTATTGGATAAACATATGGATGAAAATGGAATAGTGTAGGTTAGATGGGCTTCAGATTGGTTCCACAGGTTGGTGCAACATCGAGGGCCGAAGGGCCTGTACTGCGCTGGAATGTTCTATGGAAGAATTGTAATCTGTGAGGAGGACAGTGTGGAATTGGACACTGTCCAATCTGTGAGGACAGTGTTGAAAAGTTGGTGCAGTGGGTGGATAGGTGGCAGATGAGGGTCAATACAGTGTGAGGTGATGCAGTTTGGTAGGAAGAACATTGAAAGACAATGGGTTTATAAAATAGGGGGTACAATTCCAAAGGGGATTTAGGAGCAGAGGGAGCTGGGTGTATATGTACACAGATCATCGAAGGTGGCAGGACATGTGGAGAATGTGGTTAATAGAGCAGGCAGTGGCCTCGGCTTTATTAATAGGGGCATAGAGTACAAGAGTGAGGAGGTGATAGTGAACTTGTACAAGCTATCTGTTAGACCTCAGCTGGAGGAGTGTGTCCAGGTGTAGGCCCCACATTACAGGGAAGATGTGAATTCATTGGAGAGGGTGCAGAGACAACTTACAAGAACAGTCCCAGGGATGAGAAACTTCAGTGATGGAGAGAGATTGAAGAGACCTGACCCCTTCCATTCAGACTCACCAACCTGTGTTGCTGCGATGAATTTCTCTCCGAAGTTTTGGAAGATGTGGCAGCATTCCTCCAGTTTGAATTTCTCTTCATCCTCACAAAGATATTCAGCAAGTTGCTGACTCACAGCCTGCAGCTCAGTCACTGAGGCCTGCACTTCGTCCAGCTGCCTCTCTGCCTTCTGCAAAACACAAACACATCATTGATAGGAGACCAGAGAACACAGGAGCATAACCCCTGTCCCCCATCCAGGAGTACTGACCCCGACCCCCATCCGGGAGTACCGACCCCTGTCCCCCATCCAGGAGTACTGACCCCCGACCCCCATCCGGG